>NC_056735.1:1644764866-1644797366 GCF_019279795.1 Protopterus annectens
TTAAGGGGAATGCATACTGCACCTACTGGATGTTTGTATGCAATTACATTTCAGTTTGTTTTCATTGCACATAATAAATTGGGTATATCTGTTACAAAGGTAACTCTGGCTAGATGCTTGATAAATTACATCTCCTTTATCTATGACAAATTGAATTTCCCCATACCAGAACCATTAAAGGCTCATTCAACCAGATTTATGGCAACTTCTGCTATATTCCAGTCTAGAGCTTGTAAGGACGATATATGTGCAGCTGTGACTGGTCAAATTCTCATACCTTTTTTTCACTCATTGCAAACTAGATCTGGTCTCGAGGGGAAGAGCAGCCTTTGGCTCAATTGTATTGAAGAAAATTCACAACATCGGATAAAGTTATGTCCTTAGCATAAAGTTCCATCTGTGTTGTCCATTGTCATTCTTCAACTCCTCCCTTTATATTTCATAACTAACTTTTGGCGGAATGAGGTACTTCAAGATACCCATGTTCTTTGTATTAAACTCCAGTAATGGTATTTCTTTTATAGACTTTCTGTCGAGCTGCAGACAAGATCTGAGAGATGTTAGTGGTGGTGCATTATGGGTAGGGAAGGAGCTTGTAAGTTTGTTGGAGGCCACAAGCTAGTATAACGGGCGAGTTGGATCCAAGGATCTGATCCAATCCCATTAGTTGAGGAAGAATGAAAATGGATAACACAGACTGAACTTTTTTGTAAGCAATGGGACATGGGCTGTGGTGAATATCTCCACTAATGTGTATGAATTGATATTTTACAGAGGAAACGGCATGTTCAGTTGTTATTTCGGTCTTAGTTTGCTATTGGGTTGTAAATTTGGATACTTAGTTTTGAGATATGTTATAGATTAATAAATCTATTTGTAGAGAGAGGGTGTTGCGGAGAAAGACAGGATGGGTAGATGTTGATATTGTTTGTGAGGACTGGTTAAAGTCCTAAGTATTTGAAGGTGGATTTGATAATTGGTGATGAAGGCTAGTAGAGTGAGGAGTAATACAATAATCTTGAGTTAAGGGCATTATATTTCATTTGGATTTATCTTTGTTGTAAATTTAGGATTAGAAAATGTTAGGAGAGTACTGGGTTGGTTGTAATTTGATAGTGATAGGGGGCTAGGATTAAGGCAGTTTGAGTGTCTTGGATTGTAAACTAGAGTGGGTGTTACTATTGGGAGTAATTCAAATGATTTGTTTTTCTTGTGGAGAGAACTGATGGTATTGGCTTGAGGAATTTGTGGCTAGTGCTATGGAAGTAAAAATGTAGAGTAAGAGGGGGTGGGTGGGAGTTGGAATTAGGTTAGGAAAGTGGAGTGAACCTAAGCGTTAGCGAGGGCAAACTAAGTGGGTTGAAAACTTGGCAAAAAGACCACAGGGGAAAAATCAGTAACTGAACTTAAACAGCCACAAATCTGCTGAGAGATATATAAGTAAAAGGAACAATGCAGTTTAAAAGGCCACTGTGCTAGAAGATGAAAGTCTTGATTTTGTTGCTCTAGGACGTTTTAGTAGGAGAGTTTATGACCGACTAATCATGATAACAGTAAAAAAAAAAAAAAAAAAAAAAATTGCACTTGACTGAACAACTGTGTAATGTAAGGAGGTTTCTGTGGACTTTGAAATGCAAAAGCCCAAAGACTACAGCAACCCCCACAGATCAGAAAAACAATGAGGAAAAAGTAAGGAAGAATGCAGGAGTGCAGCTCTGGAAAACTACCGGTTCAAAACCAAACTTAGTTACACAAGTAGAGAAATAAACTTAAGGAATAGAGACAGTGGACTGCTAAAAACAATAAAGGGAGCACAGTTAAAGGAGGAAGTACCAGTGGGACTGCTGTGATCTAAGAGAATGGAGCTATTCTAGTGGACAAAGTTCTCTGTTTTAGACGGTCATGATATTTGTAATTGACAAAAACATAGCCCACAGACTTGTGTTCAAACGACTGGCTTCATTGTTACATGCATATCTGTTTGCTTGCAGAGACATTTTTATAGCAGAATAAAAACACTAATGAGACGGTTGAGTGCACTGCGTCAATGTCGATTGTGGACAGATACTAGCTCAGAGCTGAAAGTGGTTTAATAACTGTCTCTGGCAAGGAGAAATAAGAAAGGAAGAGGGAGACCAAGGGTGACTTCCTTGAAGGCATACTGTTCTAAAGAAAAACGTGAGGATATAAGTAATGGGAATAGCAATTCTAGAAGAAGTGAAGAAAATATAAGGGAAAGAAATAGTTTGAGTAACAGCAGTACGAGTAAATGTCAGTGTCATGAAGTAGAGAGTAAAGCTGACCAGCAGGACGTTGGTGGAGGAGGGTCTACAGACCGTGACTGTAAGGCTGTTGCTTACCAAGTAGGACACAAAAGCACTTACATTCAGACTAGTCACTTTGCAAGCTAAAATACACGCAGAACACTGGGGAAGAGGTGGTACACAGTTTGTCCTAAATAAATGGTGAGTGGATTGAGTGGACTTGGACTGCCTATTGGATGAGCCTGCTGTGTGTATGCTTTAGGGATGTTTCCAGTGAACCCTGCAACTCCCTTGCACCCTGCTAGAGAGAGAGATAAGGAAGGAAGATAGTAATTCTTTGCAGTCCACGGAGCTTTATCTGATCCATGTACTACTAGTTATGGGGAAAAATCGTGAAGAGTTTTGCTTGCTTTCAAAGCCGTAAAACACTTAACTGGTACTGTTAGGCAGTTTAATACTGTAAGTCACATTTGCACTTACCTTTCATGTTTTTCCACTATTCATATTTTCACAGAAATTCCAGTTTATGGCTTCATATTTTTGTTTTGCTCTTCAAAGTCTGTGGTTTTCTGACAAACCACTGAGGACTGAAGTCACTAAACTGAGTTTGTATGCTTTAAAAAATACACGTGAACACTGATCCTGTTAACGAGTTCATTACAGGACATTGCTGGAAAGGACATTAAGGTGGAAATTTTCTTTATTCTGCTGCTGTCATTTGCTGGGTCAGTATAGGTAAATTTTACTGCCTAGCATGGGAGCCAAATTTAAAAACATTTGCAGGGTGTGCTTTACATTTGTTAAGGTTGGGCCACTTGTCATTCTAGTGCTTAACTGGTTTAGCCACACAGCAGCCTAAGAGTAGTATATGGGGCATTGTGTCAATGCTGCCTGATATTTTATGTAGGAAAGACTGAGCGCAAATTTAAAAAAAATCGTATTTATGAACACATTTATGAAATGAGAAAAAAATGACCAATGCCGTATTTCAGCACTTATTGGATTTCCCTGAGCATCAATTTAAATTTGTGGTAATTGAACAAGTTAAATCTAACCCTAGGGGTGGACCATGGCAACTTTTTCTTGAGCAAAGGGAGTTTTATTGGATTTTACGTTTAAGAACAGTAGGTTGGCCTGGGTTGAATGAGATGACATCCATTGCTGTATTTTAAAATTGAAAGCAGAATGTAGATAAATCCAGCAGTTGTTGGTTATTTACTTTCTTTTTTTTAATTGAATGGTTTATAATAGTTTTTTTTTATGTATGTCACTGTATGTATTTTAGAGTAATTGTGTAAGTGTCTCTTTAAATGTGCAGTGAGATGCTGATGTCATCTGGCTTCATGGGTATTTAAAGTTCATTTGAGTTTATACTTTTATCTGATGAAGTCTTGTCATTTTCGGAGACGAAAGCGCTAGGAATAAATTTTGGAGAACGAGTCCTTGCTGCTGTGTGTTTTTTCTGTTCAAGTGTTTGTGGATTTTTATGCTTAACTGATTATTTTTTTCCGAATGTATGTGCGTAATCGGCATGCTCCACGCACTACAGTGTAATTGTGCAAGCAGGTTAACTTCGGTGTCAATGATTCATCTTCAACTTTTTTTTGTCATCTAGAATGAATGGAGTAACAGGAGCCAAAAGTGAATATCAATACATTTTAGAGTTGTAATTTTTGCCATACAAAATAATTGTACAATTTGAAATTTGATAGTGTTTATGATTTGCAGTTTATTTTAGCCTTGTCCTTTAAGATTTGTAGGAACAGTGTCAGTATGACTTGCATTTGTGTCTGTTCAGAAACCATCTTTACTTAAACATTTGATGTTCTGTAGTCCTATCTCGCCTTCATTCTTACACATGGGTTTGGAGCCAAGGATCGGCTCCGACTTGGACTTTTTACAAGCTCAAAGTCTTCTAGTTGGCTCGTGGCTAGGTAGGTATCCCATGGTGCACCAGTACAATCCCCAGAGCTCATTTGCCGCGTCGACGAGTTTGGATGTGCTTCTTCTTGGCCATGGCCAAGTCTTGCACATTTTGCTTATTTTTTTGGCTAAAGTCTGCCGTTTTTCATAGATAGCTTTATATAGCTGTTATTAGTGTCATTGTTGTAGTTAGATAGTTTAGCAGTTACTAGAGTTCTTCCTGTTAAGTATTTCTGAGAACAGTTGGCCGTTGGCCTCATCGTTCACATTGGTATTCTGTGTGCCAGTTATTTTCTTCACTGGGGTTGTTTTATATACTATATCCCTAGTTCAGATATTGTTGATATTAGTGGTTGTAGGTGCCTTTGCGCACAGTTTAGACTGCGTGTGCATTGGTTCAAAATTTAGATTAGCTTTCTCTGTGTGCTTAGATTAAAATAGTTTTTGCTTGCGGAGCTTATCTCTGTTTATTTGTATTTGCAGTTAGAACGGGGTTTTTGACCTTCATTCTCTTTTTATTTGAATTATTAGAGACTGTATTTCTTCTCTGGTGTGTGTGCGAGACTGTTCTATTGTCTTTCTGATCCTCTCCTTTCTAGGTCCGTTTTAGTTAGAGGACCTAGTCCTCGTGGTGGTCTTTGCTGGTACTTTAAGGACTAGGCCTGTTTAAGTTAGAGGACCTAGTCCTCCCACTTTCCCTTTTCTTCTCTGTGTGTCTGATTGGCAATCTTCTGTGAGATGTCTAAGGAGGTCACGGATCATAAGCCATCTGGCTTTAAAAAGTGTGTGAAATGTTCACAGAAGATGTCTATAACGGATGGCCACAGTAACTGCATATACGGTCTTGGGGCCATCCACTTACATGAAACATGCCTTTTTTGTCACTCGTTTAGTGCCAGGGTATTGCAGGAGAGAAAGAATAAACTTATATTAGAAGGTCTCCTTAAGTCCTCTTTTGGGGAAGCTCTGGCTAGCTCTTCCTCCTCTTCTAAGTCACATGGATCGAAAAAGGAGAAATCTAAATCTTCTAAGAGGCCCTCCCCGGCGCTGGCTGGTGCATCGGAGCCGCCTCTCAAAATTTCTGAATCTGACAAACCTGCTGCCTCCTCGGCTCCACTGAGTTCGGAGCCGATCAAGGGTACTACTACTACTACTACTGTTGCTACAGTGTCTGCACCAAGTAGTTCGGAGCCGACCACTATAGTAGGCATTGGAGCCGGTCTACGGATCCCTTACCGGTCTCCCCTACATCAAGGTCAACCATATTACAGAGATCCTGTTCTCCCACACTGTCTTCCAGATCTTTCAGGAGCTTATCAGAAGAAGATGTGAGAGAGTAGTGCTGAGACTCCTGAAGTCATCTGCCTTACCTAAAATGTTGTTTGCTCCGACCCAGTCTGTTCCGGGGGCCACTTGAGTCAGTTACCCCTTCTGTGATTCCTCCTCTGAGCCATGTTTGGTACCGTTGGTGGAGTGTTTGGTACCGCTGGTGGAACCCTTGGTTCGGATGCCTGGAACCAAACCTCTTTGGTTCCGAGCTTCTCTCTCGGCGCGTCGGCTAGGGTGAGCTTGGACCCTACATCTATCTCTGAGCCAGTGGCTCTGGAACCAATGGCATCCTCTGTCTCCTTGGAGCCAGGGAGGTCAGCATTCGAGATGTGTGGTGTTCCGATAATCGGCTCCTACAAGGGGTACCGACACTCTTCCCCCTCGGGCATCTACTTCTTTCTCAGCACCTACTCCCTCTTTGGACAGCAGAGACCTGCAGCCTCAGGAGCCACCGGCTGGTGGCCCCCATTCTTCCGAGGCCTCCCTAGAATATCCTTCCGAGGTGCCCCACAGAAGAGGACATGCAAGAGGAAGCATGTAGATTCCCAGTATGAGTCTCTTACCTCTGACATCGACCTCGTGGAGTCAGAAGGGTCCACCAAGTCGTCCTCTGATGTCTCCTTTGTAGACATCTTGGAGATCCTTAAGCAGAGGTGCAGCTGGCCCACTGTCACCCCCTCGGGCATCTACTTCTTTCTCAGCACCTACTCCCTCTTTGGACAGCAGAGACCTGCAGCCTCAGGAGCCACTGGCTGGTGGCCCCCTTTCTTCCGAGGCCTCCCCAGAATATCCTTCCGAGGTGCCCCACAGAAGAGGACATGCAAGAGGAAGCATGTAGATTCCCAGGATGAGTCTCTTACCTCTGACACCGACCTCGAGGAGTCAGAAGGGTCCACCAAGTCGTCCTCTGATGTCTCCTTTGTAGACATCTTGGAGATCCTTAAGCAGAGGTGCAGCTGGCCCACTGTCACCCCTTCTGATGAGAAGTCTGTGTACCTGAAGGCTTTCGAGTCTCAACCTTCAGCCTCTTGGGTGTCCCCACCCTTCAAACTGTTGGAGCTCGTTAGTCGGAAGGTGTGGGATACTCCTAATGCCGTGGAGCCAGTCCCCAGGAGACCAAATACATTTCTATCAGCTCCCAAGGAGAAAGAATTTTTGTCAAAGGGTGTTCCTGTAGATGCCATGGTGGTGGCGGTAGCCACTAAGAAGGAGCTAGCGGAAACTTCTTCTGTCCATCTGCTGAATAAAGAATCTCAAACTATGAACAAATACGAGAAGCGTATGTTTTCGTCAGCGGCATTTACTCTTAGATTGCTGAGCTACCTTACACACTTTACGAGGCTTCAGAGAGATCTCCTTAAGGAGTTAGGAGACACTCTACAAGGTACATCCACTGAGGGAGTCCCTGAGAAGGTGTCTGCCCAGTTGTCCACCTTGAATTCTGTTATCAACTCCTCCATGCGGCTCCTCTCTTATGCAGCTGATTGAGCAAGCAAAGCAGCGGGTTCAGGAATTTCCCTAAGGAGGCATTCCTGAATGCGCTTGTATAATTTTGTGGAATCGTTCAAGTCCGCCTTTACCAATGCCCCCTTTGACGGTTCTTCATTGTTTGGACCTAAGGTAAAGGACACACTCGCCCGGTGCGAGCATGAAGGGAAAACACACTCTGCCGTAGGAGTATGTTTTATCGTCCCCTCTAGACCGTATCCCAAGGGTCAGAGAGGTGGTAAAATGTGGTTCAAGAAGTCCCAGAGGTTTTTCCAGGATGCACAGGGCGACTCCTCCTTCAGAGGAGGAAATGGCAAACGTCGCCGTAGAGGCAGAGGCATACCACAAAACCAGGGAGGCAGTGATTCGTTTCAGGGCCGGTCCTACCAGCGCTCCTGATGTGGGGCCCGATTGTGCTTCTCTAGAGGCAGTCGGGGTCGCTTTTCTTTGTATCCGGAAGCCTGGCTAAGGATCACTCAAGACAGATGGGTACAAATCACCACAATTATCACCAGAGGTTATTCCATATCCTTTTCTCTGCCACGTCATGTCCTCAAGAGGATCCCGGATGTTCCAACCAATCACAGGGATCAAGCAACTGTGGAGGTCAACATATTGCTGGCAAAAAGAGTCCTCCAAACTGTCCCCGCAGACCAAATAAGATTCGGAACTTACTCCAGATTCTTTAGTGCCAAAATGTACAGGGGACTGGAGGCCCATCTTGGACCTCAGCAAATTAAACGAATCCTTAAAGGACAAGTTCCGGATGGTGACACTGCAGTCTGTACTCTCGTTATTAGGGAAAGACACTTGGATGTGCTCAAACCTCCAAGATGCTTCCTACCACATAAAAATGGACAAGGCGTCGAGGAGTCGTCTACGCTTCCGGCTTGGAGCCAGTCACTACCATTTTCATGCTCTGCCCTTTGGTTTCACCACAGCCCCCAGGGTGTTCACCAAGTGTATGGCAGTAGTGACAGCTCACCTAAGACATCGAGGATTTCAGGTGTTTCCATATCTGGACGACTGGCTCCTGACCGCCCCCACCAGGCATCTACGTCTTCAGACCAGGGACGCTACTATTCAACTCTGTGCCCAGTTGAGGATTACTACCAATGGGGAAAAATCTGCCTTATTGCCCTCTTAATTTGTGATTTTTATAGGTACAGAAATAGACACAGTAACCATGTTGGCTCTACTTCCAGTAGAAAGGGCACAGAATCTGGTACTTCAAATTCACCATCTTCTCCCCCTCCAAAAAGTCAAGACTGCTGTGAAGCGTCTAGGGACCATGGCTTCTACCATACTACTAGTGCCGCTAACCAGGCTACACTTGCGGATTCTTCAGTGGCTCCTGTCATCCCAGTGGTCCTTCCAACAACTGCCCTTAACTCATCACATTCTTTTAACAGACTCTTGCAAGAAGGACCTCATTTGGTGGATTCAACCCAATCAGTTAACCACGGGCACTCCATTTTTCCCTCGCCAACCCATTGCCACTGTGACCATGGATACCTCACAGGGTGGGGGGAGGGCATTATCTAGGCAGGACTGTCCAAGGCACATGGCAAGATCATGAGGCTCATCTGCATATCACTGTTCTAGAGATGAGGGCGGTGCTCCTGGCATTGCAAGCACTTCCTGACCTTCTTCCGCTTGGTACGATTGCAGTACAATCATGTCGGTAGTATGGTATATCAACAAACAAGATGGAACCAGATCATACCCTCTCTGTCAAGAGGCCATTCGAGTTTGGAAATGGGTGATATCTTCCCAACTCTTTCTGTTGGTGACGCACATCCCTGGCACAACCAACGTGATACCGACAAGCTCAGCTGGGCAATTTTGATGCCTCAGTAGTGGTCTCTGAAGTAAGAAATTACGGAGCAGATTTTCCGCAAATGGGGACAACCTTGCTGCGATCTCTTTGCCAGCCCAATCAATGCCAAATGCAGCAGCTATTTCTCCCTCATCACCCCTCCGGGGGAGTCACCGAGAGACGCACTTGTTCACGATTGGTCTTTGGGTCTCCTTTATGCTTTCCCTACCTTTCCTATCCAAGGTGATTCAGAAAGCAAAACAGCTGGGAAGCAAACTGATCCTCATTACGCCTTACTGGCCTTGACAAGTTTAGTTCCCCTTTCTCGGGCCTCACCTTTTAGATGATCCATGGATTTCTGGACCCAGTGCCAGATCTCTTGACGCACATGTCAGGCTCGCTTCACCCTACCCTACACACCCTCAGTTTGACAGCTTGGCTGCTCCAGTTCCATCCCTAGTCAGGCTTCATGACTTCTCGCTCTCCATGACTCGTATCCTTACGTTTTCTCATAAACCCTCCACTAGGAAATTATATTCCGGTAAATGGAGGAGGTTTTGTATCTGGGCTGAGGAAAATGTTGACCCTTATACCTCTTCTATTCCTGTGGTTTTGGAATTTTTGTCTGAACTTTTCCACCAGAGATCTGTGGCTGCCACAATCTGGGTTCAATTGGCAGTGATTTTCTAATTTTCATCTAGGTTTGCAAGATTCTAATCTGATGTCACATGGGTTGTGAAAGACCTTCCTTAAAGGTGCCACTTTAAGAACCCCTTTCAGGAACCGGTTGCTTCATAGGACTTAAATTTTGTGCTATCCAAATTTAACGTCTCCACCCTTTGAGCCGTCTCATTCGTCACCTTTGAAATTTCTGTTTTGGAAAACTTTGTTTCTGGTGGCAATTGCATCTGCTAGACGAGTGTCAGAGTTACAAGCACTGTCTGTCAAAACCCCCTTATCTGATATTTCACAAAGACAGAGTATCTCTTCGTACTAATCCATCCTTTGTCCCCAAGGTCTGTTCCCATAATACTTTGAACCAATCCATAGAACTTCCGGTGTTCTTCCCTAATCATTCCAATGCAGCAGAATACAGTTTCCATCAGTTGGATGTTCATAGACCATTACGTTTTTATTTGCACCGGACTAAGGAATTCGGGAAGTCAGACCAATTATTTATTTCCTTCTCCGACTCAAGATTAGGTCTACCAGTTTCCAAAGTGACCCACTCTAATTGGATCTCTAGCTGTACACTTCTGATGGTAAGCCTTTACCTTTCAAAATTAAGGCTCATTCTACGAGATCTCAGTCTACCTCTGCAGCCTTTCAAGCAAAGGTCTCACTTGATAATATCTGTGCAGCAGCAACTTGGGCTACCCCCTCACACATTTGTTACTCATTACAAGTTAGATTTGACCTCCAGGGGTAGAGCATCCTTTGGTTCCACAGTACTCAGGAGTATTTTTCCTTGAGCCACCCAAGAATAAAGTGCTAGGGACTCTGCCCCATGTGTAAGAATGAAGGCGAGATAGGACTACAGAACATAAAGAGGTTATGTACTCACCATAACGTTCCAGGTTTGTAGTCCATCTTGCCCTTCATTCTTACGAACCCACCCTCCTATCCCCATCCTGGATGTATCTGGAGACAGAAAAATATTGTTATTATTCACTGGAGACCTTTTATTATTGGGTTCTTTCTGTATGGTTTGTTATTATTTCTCTTAGTTAGCAGCAAACAAGATGTTGGGATTGTACTGGTGCACCATGGGATACCTACCTAGCCACGAGCTGACTAGAAGACTTTGAGCTTGTAAAAAGGCCGAGTCAGAGCCAAGGATCGGCTCCGAACACATGTGTAAGAATGAAGGGCGAGATGGACTACAAATATGGAACGTTGTGAGTACATAACTTCTTTTTAGGAAAAAACCTTATTACTAGAGTAAAGGGAAAGTTTATGCAAGATAGAAAAGGAAGTTCTGGGATTGAAAGAAAATTAAGATCTGACCATTTCTAAAGATTTAACATAGTATAAGAGTACACAAAATACAGTTGTGTCTTTCGGCTTTTCCCGGTTAGGGGTCGCCACAGCGGAACTCCGGTCCGCTAATGACTGGCAGCTGATTTTTACGTGCCGAGTTGCCAGCCCTGACGCACATGTTTGAAATGTTAAAGGTATAATTAATGTGAGAGACAATTCTAAAGAAATATGAAGAAATGGAAGAAGGATGGCAAATTTTAACAGGTTAAAACTTGTCACCACTACCACCCCTTTCCCAGATTTGACTTCCTCGTTCAGTCTTAGTTTGTTTTCTACCATATCTCCAGATATTTGAAACTGTTATTTTGTTAGTCAGTTTTTTGATACCCCCATTCACTGCCAAGACCACTGTCTTTTCTGAACTCAATTTTGTCCTGTGTGCTTTTTTTCATTACGGTCTCCTATCATTTGGTGAGGGTCCCTTGTAGAGTCTACTTGTAGTGTCACTTCATCTGCATACAGCAGCTCTGTTGATTTGTCGCCTTCAGCCTGTTTGTTAATGTAGTCCACTAGTATGAAGAGGAGTGAGCTCTGAACTGTACCGTGATGCAAACGTGTCACTGTAAACTCCTGTGTGAGTGTGAGTGCTCTTTGTGTTTATGCCATTGGGTCATTGTATGTAGCTTGCACAAATTCTGTGAGTGCTTATTTCTCTGATTTGAAATCATTGGAAGACTGCCCAAGTCAGCTTTCCTGGGATCTTGGCATAGTCTTTCTCTGAGCCGAGGAATGTACTTGTGGTTGTTTCTTTCCTCATCTCCAGCTTCTTCTCCCCATCCGTCACACTTTAAACCTTAGGACAGTTGCAGTGTATACTAATTTGAATCAAAACTGCTTGTCTTCCATCGTATTTCATCTGTTACTCTGTATTCAATTGTCAGTTACCCTGTCAAGCATTTACATGCAGTGTGGTAAGAGTTGATGGGTGAGTACTGCCTACAGTTCTGATTATCTGATTTTGCTCCTGTTTATACACTGGCACTAGGATGTTTATTCTCCAGCAATCTTGGCAGTGCATGTCTCGCTCTCTCTCTCTTTCCATGCCATGAGTACCCTCAGAAATCTCTTTTCTCCACTAACCCACCCAGCATTTTCATCATATTTGCAGTCACTTCATCTGAGCCTATCACATTATCTAGCTTCATTTTCCTGTGTGCACTTTACTTCCTCTGAATTGAGTGCATGAAGCCGCGGTGGTGCAGTGGTAGCGTCGCCTCACAGCAAGAGGTTCTCCCATTCGATTCTCTGCTGGAGCGCCTTCTGTGTGGAGTCTGCATGTCCTCCACGCGGTTGAGTGGCGTTCAACGAAGGCATGCCCATTTACATGTCTTTCGAAGGTTGGGCATCAAGCTGACACTTGGCACTGTAAAAATCTACTGCCAATCATTAGTGGACCGGAGTTCCACTGTGGCGACCCCTAACTGGGAAAAGCCGAAAGAAGAAGAACAACTTCCTCTGAATTGAGATCTTCTTTCTCTTTCATCATATCTGGTGCATGAGGTAGAACAGCTTCTTTGTGGTTTTCTTCATTCAGAAGCTTACTGAATTAGTCCTTTTCTTCTACCTTTCATGCCCTCTGGACTGGTGTTTCTTGGACTTTTGCATTCCAACTCCACCTCCAGTTTTTCTTAAGTACTTCATTACCGTACTTGCCTTGGCCACTTATCGTTTTTATTTTCTGTACACATGCTGTTTTGAGATGCTGCTCTTCTTTAGCTCCATGTAGTTCCTCGCTTCCAGAGGTGCAAGAACCCAAAGTGTTAACTTGAATTCCTGTGCTTTCTTTCCACTCAACTGCCAGGGTTTTAGCCTGGTGGTTGTTAATGCTCAAGCCTTCTCTGATCAGTGTTTGTAGTCACAAACGCATGGTGGGGCTGCCTTTTCAGTGGGAATGACTTTACAGTCTCTGATTTAACCTCACTGCACTTTCCTTACTAGAAGGAAGTCTATTTGATTTTGGATTTTTACCACTCTGCTGTTTGGTCTTGTGATGGTCTCTGTCTGTCTTGGTGTACCATGTGTTGGCCACCTTTTTAAACTATTTGTCAGAGTTTAGAATGGCTTTTATTATTCCTGTCAACACCCTTCCCCCATGTGGACCTATACTGTCCTCGTAACCTTTGCTGTCTGTCTCTGTACAAGTGTTCAGGTCCCCCCACTATCAAGACTGATGTGTTTCTGACCAGCCTTGAGGAGATCCTGCAGTTACTTAATGTATACCTTCTTATCCTCATTGTCACAGCCCTCTTGTGGTCATAGAATTAGATTATGAAGATTGCCATATCTGTGCAGTGCAGTCTGTTTGCCATTGATTCTTGAGTACATCCTTACTGTCTTCAGAATGCACTCTCACAACAGTTCTGCTTACAGGGGGAATGCATATGCTCAGCCCATGTGTATATAAGTTTAGGGAATTTTCTTCTCACTTTTTTAAAAGCAACACCTTCAAACTGCAACTAAGACAACACCTTAGGGGAATGATGTCTATGTCCCTTTTTATGGCAGCAGACCAATTGCTAACAACTAACTCCTCACTGTCATCAACTTAATCCAACCCTTTCCTACTTTCTTTTTGCCGTATGCATACCTAACACTGATTTTTCTCTCAGCTGCTACATCCTCTTGCTCCTTAATAGAACTACCCACTTAGTTACTTCTCCCTTTCTTGTCCAATTGCTCCAGCTAATCTATTTATTCTATATCTACTCCTTTCTTCATGGCTCCCTCCCATTGACACTACCCTCTCTCCCTACCATTATTTCTCCCTCCTCTCAATAACTTTCCTCATAGGTGTAATGCCTCCACCCTGTAGATGGGTGTCAGTTCTTTAACTTGTATTCAGCATCCTAAGTTTACCATTTGCATAACTCCAGTGCTGTTCATAGGATCCTAGGATCATAGAAAGTTACTAGGCTTTTGGCCCTGAGGCCCTTATAACCCAGCCAAGAATTAGCCATGTTCTGACAAGACAGCACCCGATGCTCCTGTCCAGCAGGGAGACAGATGGAATTCCAGGGATGCATTTTCTATTCCTTATCCAGGTTGTGCTTAAAAAGGATTGATGAAGTACTCTGCTTTACATGGAGAGGAAGTTTGTTCCACAGAAGGGGGAGTCTCTGGGACACAAGTCTGTACTGCCAACAAGTCCTATTGATATCACAGACCAGGTTGAGGTCATGCGTGCGGATTATTCGAGTGGAGCGTGACTTGCAGATATGCAGCAGTCCCATCAAGGCGGGGTCTGCAATTGCTTTGTATGCCAGACAGAGGTCACCTTTGAGGAGTCTGTATGAGACTGAATAGGGGGACAGGGCCTTTAGCCTATCTGTGTAGGGTAGATGTTTGAGGCCCTGGATTCTGTTGGTAAGGATCCTTTGTGGTCTCTCCAGCTGCTGGATGTGCCTTGTGAGGTACGTGCCGAAACGGGCATTGTACTCAATAATAGGCCTTATAAGGAAAGAATACAAGGATGTTATGACCTCCTTCTCCCTGAATGAGATGCCCTTCTTAATAAGGTGGGCCATGTAGAAAACTTTCCATACAATGGATGTAGTATGGTGGTCAAAAGTCAGTTTACTATCAACCTGGGTGCCCAAGTCCCTCATTTAATAACAAGGTCCTAAGCATTCAAATCAGTAATGTGATGATTGTGGGGAGGTCCCTAAAGGGGATGATGATGCATTTTGTGTCATTCAGTTTGAGGCCATGTTTCTGGAAGCAGTCGTTTTTTTGTCTTGGTGAGACCCACCTGGAGGATGTCCACATCATTATGGGACTCTATGACTGCACCCAGCTTGCAGTCATCTCCAAACTTGGTCAGCCATAGCCCACTAGTTTTGGCCTGCACCTCAGAAGAATATATCCCAAACAGAGGCCCCAAGACTGATCCCTTGGTTACACTGCTCATTACGGGTCTGATTTGAGGTGCTTTCCCCAATTTTGACTAGATGGGCTCAGTCAGTGAGGTAGTTTGCTACCCATTTGGTAATATACGGATTGATGCCTAGTTGAGAGAGTTTCTGTTATACCCAAGTGGGGAATAGTATCGAAGGCTTTTGATAATATTTTTACAGCAGAGATGCCAACATTTCTTCTTAAGAATGCTTATCTCTTCATAGATGAATAAATCTTCCTTTACTTACAATTTTACAGTAAAGCTTTAATAATGTAATCATCATTCTGCTGTATTTTTGCTCTACTTGCATTCCTGATGATTGTCCCTCTTATAATAATGTGTCTAACTATGAATATGTTAAGTACTTGATAACTTGCCCTGTTGTACTGTTGCAGCTTTTCTCCTTGGGCCTCTGCTGAAAAGGGGTTTCCTTCCAAAAAAAGGGAAGAAGCCAGAATTTCCCAGGCAACAAATGCTAACAAATAAATAATAAGCAAGTAAAATAGTCCCTGCACAATTTGTAGTCTCTCATTTTATTTTCCCTTGGAGGAGTCTCTGGATCTTAGGCCAATTGGCTTTGATTTGGTGCCCTTCCACCTTGGTTCCTAGATGCGCGTAATATCATCCGGTCTTCTTACCATCAAGTGACCCATTTCTGAGCTGCATCCTGTCAGTCAGCCTATATTTGTAGCGGTAATCTTTAGTTAATTTTGGCATATTGATTGGTTTTACATCCAGCTTTCACTATATCTTGTGTTAGCTTAGGCTGGACAAGTGGATACCAGCTGGCCAGTGTCTTACTGACCCAGGGTTGCTGGCACACCTTGGTTACTAGGGGCCCATAGTCCCCATCCCACAGTCTACATGGATCCTTGGTGTAGATTGGCCTAGGCTGTGTCTTCAACCCACATAGTACTAGCAAGTATTGATGCTCCTTTTTGGTGATTGGTTAATGTGACCACATCACTTTGAGTTTTTGAGCTGCTGAGTGGTTAGCCCTGATGCACCTCAGTCTGTGGTGTATGCTGTCCTAGCTGAAGATACTGGGCACCACAGTTTATGCCTAAATCAGTTGATGCAGATTATTCTTGCCCCAGTAAACACCACATAGTGTGTGCTGCTGCTTGTGACCCCGTTTATTTTTGGGTACATTCTGTTGACATATCACTCTGGCTCCAGTGGAAGGGATTGGTTAAAACCCACTGTCTTTCATCTTTGTTTTTGGGAGATGGGAGGAACCCCACACAGGCATATGGAGAACATGCAAACTCCACACGGACGGAGACTGGTGATTATGTTTAAACCCTGAACCTAATGCCTGTGAGGTGAAGACCTTCACCATTACTCTACTATTTTAAAAAAATGTGAAACTGAAAAAATGAGCTGTTTGGGACATTGAGAATAAACTGGTGGTAGACAAAGGAGTAGTGTAGTCTTTGTCAAAGTTGATTAAGGTGGATAATTTGAACTTGACAGTCATAAATACACTTGCTGAGTAATCCCTTTTGATGATTTTGTGACAGTAGTTGAGATTATGATTTAAGTCAGCACAGTAGTTGGAAGTGGATTTCTGTATGTAAATCCTGCAAGTTTGCATCTAGAAAATGAGAGAAACTAAGGTAAACAAAGATATGTAGATCACGTTGTAGAAATAAGTATTGTCTAATTGTAGACCATTAACTATAAAGAAGTGAAAGCTTTCAATTATGAGGAATTTACACCAGAAATAATGTAAAATGTTGCCAGAAAGGAGAAAAGAATGGATGAGGGGAAAGAAAGGAAAATGACAGGCGTGTGAGGTAGTGGAAGGTAGTCACAAATAAAAAATGAATTGGTAGACGAAAGGGAGATGAACATACAAAGAAAACGTACATCTAAGATGGCTACAGACAGTGTAACGTGTTGATTTAAAGTGATGTGTGCTGATTAGAGTGCTTTGTGCACAAGCCTGATATGTTTAAAAAGCCAGTAAATGTCATCAGATTGATTTATTTATTTTTCTTACTGGTTAATAATTTAGATTGCCTGGATGTTGGCAAAGCAAAATGGAAAAAATGAGGGAATATGAGTTTGAGAATGTAGAAGAAAAGGGTTTGGCTGAAAAGAACCTTGCCAGCTGTTCAACAAAAAGCTTCAAGATTCTGTTTTAGTGCAAGAGATGGCATCCAGTAATTTTGAGCATATTAGATTTCTTTTTTCCTCTGAGGTGTTAAGTGGCACACTGGAGGAATTGTATAAAATAACAAATGGAAACAGTCGGTAAAATAAAAGATTTTAAGTGGATACTCAAATGAGAGGATACAACTGAAGAAATTTACTGTGTGAAATGAAAGACTGGCTAAAAGTGAGGCTTCTTAAGAAGATTTTTTTTTATGAAAAAAAAAAAGAAAACCGACTACATAGAGAGAACCTGAGTTTTTTCCAGTGCTGGAGAAATTGGAAGATATATGTATTTCCATAAAAGTTAATTAAAATAAGAAACGTAACTGAGTTCAGCAGCAATATTGTTAATTGAGGGCATATGGTGTACGCTGCAAATCTGGCAATCAGAAAGCAGCCAAGACCTGTATTAGTAAAGATGCACTCATACCATCATGTAGAGCTACTCCTGACAATCTCTGGCAGAAGGGAAAATAATTAACTGGAGGTGCCATATTGTTTATGGAAAATTGACTGCTCACTGTAAACCAGACAAAAAAATTAATATAGTCAGTCGGTGGATGGCAAGAGGCTGATTTGAAATTCAAGTGGTTATATTTGGGTGTCTATATTTTGTGTATTATATTTTATTTTTATTTCATTTAATTTGTAGCTATTTCCCCTCTGACAGAACTTTTTATATAGAACAGGCTATGGAGAGAAGTTTAGCCAGCAATCTGAATGGGGACACTGCTTCCAATCTTCTAAGTAATAAGAAAGCCCAGAAAGAGTCTTTGCCACTGAAAGCTTTTCCACTGTTTCAAGGGAAATGCTTGAATGACGGAAAAGCCAAGGTGCTGATAAGAAGAATCTTGTACTTTGCGCTTGAACCAAAGTCAGATATTGGGAGAGTGAGATGAGCAGGAAGAAGACCATTTACAAATGTAAAAAAGTATAAACAAATTGCAAAACATAAATCCCACTAGATGTAGTGAGGTGTAGTTCTGCAAGAAGTTGGTGTGTTAAGTGGTAGGAAAAGTAGAACACACGTACTTTTATTAATATTTAAAAGGCAATGAAAGGGCAGAAGTAATAGTAAGCAAAGTTTTTATTTGGGTAGAAAAAATTATGTGGATTATTTAAGTAGTTTTGTATGGTATACAGTTGGTATTTTATTATTATATGGGGAAGGTTTATCAGGGAGTGCTATGTATACTAGTATCAAAGTAAGAAAATGTTTTCTCAGTTGTACTGTATGCAGGCTTATACTGCGGTGGTGGTGCTGCGGTAGCGTTGTCGCCTCACAGTTAGACGTTGCCCGTTCGATTCTCAGCTAGAGTGTCTTCTGTGTGGCAACATGCGTGAATGGGCATTCCTTCGTTGAAGGTTGTGCGTTGGGCCCGGCAAGCCAGCATGTAAAAATCTACTGCCAATCATTAGCTGACCGGAGTTCTGCTGTGGCGACCCCTAACCGGGAAAAGCCGAAAGACACAAACAAACTGTATGCGGGCTTTACGGTGTGACAAGATAAATGCTGGAAAGAAGCATGTTAAGTCGACATAGGCAGTGCAGTGGTTAGCGTTGTCACCTCACAGCAATAGGTTTTCTGGTTTGATTCTCTGCTGGAGTGCTTTCTATATGGAGTCTGCATTCCCGTGGGTTTCCTCTAGGTGCTGCGGACCCCCCCCCCCCCAAAAGACATGCATCTGGAGCGTTTCTCCCCAGGCCTCTGCTGAAAATGGGCTGTGTCCCAGTCCGACATTCCAGTCAACAAATGTTAAATAAAATAAAAAGTATGATCTTGGATTGATGGGGGACTTGATTTATATATTGATTTTATGTTGTATATAGAATTGGATAATTTCCTCTTGTTTTATAGAATTGAATGTCTAGATTATGATCTTAGATTTGAAAACAGGTGAAAATGGTGAAAAAAAGGAAATTGTGGTACTTGGCAAAAGCAAGAAAGAACCATAAAGAATCTAGCTTTTTATACCTGCTTTTAGCTGAAGACATCTAGCCTGTGTGTGCAAACAGTTGATCTTAATGGGATGAGAGATCTGAAAGTGAAATCTCTGAGGTACAAAGTAATTTAACTTTAAAGGGCTATTGGCATGGAGTTCAGTGAAAATAAAGAAGTCACATTTGAAATAGTGGAAAGTTGTCCGTTGCTTATTTTAAAGCTGTCTCGCTATGTTAAACCCATTTAACATAGCGAGACAGGTTTAAAAAAAAAAAGCAACGGAGAAAGCAAGATCTCCGTTGCTTTTTACACACTGTGTCGCTATGTTAAACTCTTTTAACATAGCGAGACAGTGTTTTAAAAAAAGACTTATACTAATGGAAAAAGTCCGGGCGACCGGACCTTTTTCCATTAGTATAAGTCGATTTACAACGTGCACGCTGGCCAATCAGCGTGCACGTTTTGGAATATTAATGGGGGGTCATGGTATAATGGAAGATTTATGATGGTAAGGGGATTGGCACTAGAGGAGGATTACGATGGCATGTGTAAATAGTCAACCTAAAACTTATGTTATGGAGCTTAAGAGAATTATAGGAGAAATGGACAACTTTCAGTGGGGAATATTATTTATGAGTGAGGACTGGAACTGATGTGCAATGGTGAGGATCATTAGCGGACCGGGGTGTCTAGAAGGGAAAATACAACAAATGAGGATTTTGAAGAAGTATATATAAATATTGGATACGAACGACATGACTTTGGTAGCAGGAACTCGACAAAATTTGCATATTTCTCAGGATGCAAAAAACTTGATTAGACTGGATTGAAGTTATTTCCCATTATTGCTTTTGTTTAATTGAAAGCTGTTCATCACATTAACAACTGTTGCAGTAGCCTTGGCTATAAGGGTTATATCCTGCCAAGGATACAGTAGGCAGCCAGCTTCTAAAGTTTCGGGTCAGTTTCTATGCACCCAAACTGTAAGGCAGTTCTAGCTGAGCTGACTAAGACAAGTTTGGGCATGAAGCCCTTCAGAGCTTTGTCACTGCCAAAGAGTACCCTCCTCTGAGGCTTTCGAGGATCAACGGTCTGCTTATGTTTTCCTAAGCTGGGGAGTGAAGTTGTTTTTTGGGGGAAACAAAACCTTCCATCCTCTCAGTTTTGTTGAGGTTTCATTGCTTTCTTGTTCAGGAAGGCTATTCTAAAGCTGGGAGTGATCTGTTTTAACAGACTGCCTTGAGACTGTAACATACTGGTAGTGTTTACCACCAGCTGCTGCGGTGTTTCTTGGAAAAGAAGCAACAGTCGTGACTTGACCATGGAACAGATTTGGTCCCACAATCACTCCTTCTTCCAGCCACAAAAATTAAAAAAAGAAAAAAAAAAAAAAAAAAAAGCAGGCTAAATTTGCATCAGTCGCTCTTTTTTTTTTTTTTTTTTTACCCCAGATCCCTCTGGAGCACCTGCAGACATGGACAGGGAGTTAGCCACATCCTCAGGCTGTTAGGGTTCCATCAGTGAGCAAGGGCGAGCCTCTCCGTCCTTGAAGAGGGAACAATTCCCTCTTGTGTCAGAATGTTGTGCCCATTTCTGTGGAAGCTGCTGCAGCCATTAGTAACGTGGTTGGCCCTATTTTGCATGTCAAAGAGAAACAGAAAATCAAGCCTGTATCTACTCCGTCAGGTTTCTTTGGATAGGAATAATTTACTTGGTCTGGCTAACGGTTTAATTCTGGCTATTCATCCTTGTAATGTAGTTTCTTGTAAAAAAGAGAATTCCTCTTTCCTGAAGAGATTCAGGATTCTGAATCTGAACAGGAAGATGCATGGATGGATACAGTTTTTTGCCTTTGATTTCAGATTCTGACTGAGGAAAGCTCAATTTCTGATTTTTCTCTATGGGGGAGGGGTCCTCTTTCTCCGAGACTGTTGCTAGAATGTGCCAGTGTTTTTAGTGGGACAACACTGAAGTTTCTCATTCCCTCAAAGTACTTTTGAGTTCTTACAGAAGGATTTTCCAGAACCTACACCGGATGTATGTGTTGCTGCCTGTAGTTTCAATGATAGTCAGCCAGCTGTCCCTAAAAAGCAGATAGGCTGTATAAATTTCCTCCGTCTTTTTAACTGTTTGTACACTATTCCCAATCTTGACACAACAGCTGTAGCTTTAGTTGATCCACTGCTGCTAAGCACTTAATTCCAGTCCTACCCATTACGATAATGATGGGGAAATTATTTTTAGTATGGGAGAAAAATGATTCAAAATTCTGAAAATCAAAGTTGCAGAAGTATTAGGCTCATATGTTTGCTCTGAAATTGAGAAAGCCTCTGGTTATCTGTAGATGTCCTTCGTGGTTCACTGTTGCAGTCATGACTGTAGGGTTCTTCCTGCCAGCAGCAGCCCTCGATCGGCCAGAATCCCAAAGTCTGGATTGGGCGTCAGCTGAGGTCGCTTTTATCCTGATGTCAATGTGCCGGAAGTATAAAGACCTCAGCCGACGCCATTACCCCAGTCTTTCTTGCCGCACGGTGCCCTGAGCAGTTCGCTGATGCCGGTCAGCCTACTCCTGTCTGTTTTTGGATTTACTTCCAGGATTTTTCGTTTTATAAGATAAGCACCCCGTTGGGGAGGTCTTTTTCTTGCTCCAGTCAGATGTCTGAAAAAGTTAATAATTGTATTTCTTGTGGGAAACAAATACCTCATAGGGATTTTCACTCTTATTGTATTCCCTGCCTGGGCCTGACCACGACGTTGCTAATTGTGGGTTTTGTGCTAGATTTAATCAGCGTACTATTAGGCGTAGGTACAACTTTGCCTTCTACTATTTTGGTAAAAGGTTTAATTATAATATGTCTTCGGATTCTTATTAGGCTTCTGGTGTGTGTAAGAGGCGCAAAGATAAAGACAGGCCTCCGAGGTCCAAAGCAGAGGATATTACTCGGTTATTGCCAGTTGCTGGTTCATCGGTCGTCAGTGAGGTGCCTTTGCAGCCCCTGTCGTCTGCCTCTTTTGAACCAATTGCCTGTACCAACTCCGGTGTGGAGCTGATGGGGCCTTCAGAATTGCCAGGGAATGGACCTTCGGATACTACTCCCTCAGTTGGGTCCGGAGCCGGTAGGCAGGTACCGGCTACTGAGGGAGTTTTCAGGCCTTCACAGCTTCATGTAAATATGGATTCAGTTTTGCATTCCAAGACCATGACTAAGGCTCCAGCTAAAAAGAATTGGCAAGCACAGACACCTTTTGATCAGGGTCCTATGCCTCAAAGGCAGATGCTTAGGATGGCTGAAGATTTGTTATCTATGATCAGGGGTTCTCATCCCCCTCCTGACAAAAAGCCTAGATTACAGTCCGATTATGATTCTTCAGACCAAATTTCTGTTTCTTTTGCTTCTTCCCTTGAGCAGGATTGTTCCTTTCTCCTATGAGGATTCTGATGCTGAAGATTCCTTTCCTTCAGCCTCTCCTCCTGAGGATTATTCTTTTTGTGAAACTTTGCATGATATGAGGGAGCATTTTCACTGGGAAAGGCAGGAATTCTCTGAAACCAAGAAAAGGCTTAGGGATTTTCTTCTTCTCCCTCAGCATATGCCTCTTGCTATTCCCCCTGTATTGGACATTGTAGATGATGTTTGTTCAGAAGCTTCCCTCTCTCCTGATTCTTTTTCCCCTGCTCCGGTCAAACCAGATAGGTATTATAGGGTTCCAGATTCTCACAAGTTTCTTTTTAAGAATCTTTCACCTGATCCGGAAACAGTTTCTCAGGGCCCTAAGGGTGTTAAAGCGGCCTCTGCTAAACATCCTATTCCCTCTGACCGAGATGGGGTAAAAAAAGTTTATACTAATACTACATTGTCTATTAAAGCTTTGAACTGTCAATTTCATATGCTAAAGTATCAACAATACCTTTTGTCTGTATTTAAATAAAAGATGTCAGCTGTTTCTATTGGTGCTGATAAGGAGTTACAGGATTTATTGCATGCTATTGAACAAGTGGGTAAACATACCCTGCATTGTTTTGATTCTTTGGAAGCTTCTTGTAGGGCTGCAACAACTGGCGCAGTTATTAGAAGACATGCTTGGTTAAAGGAACAAAGCTTGCCGGATCAGGTTAAAGACAAACTTTTGGATGCCCCTTTGCAGCACGATGTTTTGTTTGGGACCAAAGCTGAAGAGGTATTAAAGAAAATGGAGGACAAAGCCAAATCTATGCAGACGGTAAGGATTTTCTACAGGTGCAACCTCCTAGATTTAGCAGGCACTGGCCAGCTAAACCTTGGTCCTTTCTGAGCTCGGACAGGCCTCAGAGAAGCAGATTCAGGCGTTCCAGAGGTAGGGGACAGGCACAAACCCTTTTAGGAATAGGCAGTGGGCTGCCCCCTCTCCAAAGGAGGTGAAGATAAGTCACAACCCTACCAGAAACAGTATTTATGCCTCTCCCTTTCTGGTTCCAGGGGGCTCCTCTCCTGGAAGCACCTTTGGGAGGAAAGATATCTTTATCAAAATTGGGGCCGCATAACCCGGGACAAATGGGTTCTGGACATAGTCTCAAGAGGTTACAGATTTCATTTCCACACTTTGCCAAAACCGAACGGTTGGCCAGATCTGCCAAATCATCAATGGGCAGAGGCACAACTGCAGGTTCAGTCCCTCTTAGCTATGAGGGCCATAGAATTGGTACCAAATTTAGAAATAGGGCAAGGTTTTTATTCAAGACTTTTTTCCTGGTTCCCAGAAAGGAAAATTCGTGGAAACCAATTCTGGACCTTTCTGTACTAAACACCTTCCTAGATGTACCAAAATTCAAGATGCTCACTCTGCAGCAGCTGCTGCCTATGTTGGGAAAGAATGCGTGGATGGTGACTCTGGACTTAAAGGAAGCTTACCTGCATATTCCTATAAGGCAAGAGTGCAGAAGGTATCTGAGCTTCAAAGCGGGCTTGAAGCATTACCAGTTCTCTGTGCTGCCCTTTGGCTTATCTACTGTGCCTAGGGTCTTTACAAACTGCCTGACACCAGTGATGGCGTTTTGCAGACAGAAGGGGATTCAAATATACCCTTATCTGGACGACTGTCTTATTCAAGCGGACGACAAAGACACTCTACTTCAGCATCTAGCTTTTGTGCAGCATCTTCTACAGTACCTCGGATTCACAGTGAATCTAAAGAAGTCAAATCTGGTGCCCACACAACAAATTACTTTCCTGGGTGCTCTTCTGAGTACTACAACCCAGATGGCTTCCTTGACACCAGACAAAAAAGCACAACTGGCTTTCTTCTTTCCAACACCTGGCTTCAATGAAACAACTGACTGCAAGAAAGGTTCTGCAGGCTTTAGGTTACATGGCTTCCTGCATTCTCCTAATACCATATGCAAGACTGCATATGAGGAAACTACAGTGGTACCTCAAAGAGTGTGTGGTCTCAGCATTACCACAGTTTGGAAACAGTGATCACGATTTTGCCTCGTCTACAGCAAGAGTTTCTTTGGTGGGCCGAAGCTTGTCTCCAGAACAAGGGGAGGCCTTTTTGTCCTCCACCAACCAACCAAGTTCTGACAACGGATGCTTCAGATTATGCCTGGGGAGCCCACATGCACGGGAGATGTCTTCAGGGTGTTTGGACAAAGGACCAAATTCACCTGCACATAAATTTGAAGGAGATGCTCGCCGTTCAGAATGCTCTGATAGCCTTCAGGGACTTGCTTTTACCAGGGCAATTGTTGATAGACAGACAACACTACAGTGATGTGGTACATAAACAAGCAGGGGGGCTCTCACTCTTACCCCCTGTGCAGGTTAGCCATGGCTCTGTGGTACACTACGCTGACCTGCAGAGTCCACTTACAGGCACAATTCCTGCCAGGAAAAGACAACACTCTGGCAGACACATTGAGCAGGACACTTTCAGATCCACACGAATGGATGTTCGGATATTCAGGATGATAGTACGGGCATGAGGATGTCCGGACAAAGATCTTTTTGCATCCCCTCAGAATCATCAACTTCCAACATTCTGCACCAGGACCTACCACAAAATAGCATGGCAAGTGGATGCCCTCTAGTTCAGTTGGAAACACCTCTCAGTATATGCTTTTCCTCTTCTACCTCGGGTACTTCTGAAGATAAAACAGGACAGACCGCATAAGATTTTACTGGCTCCCAATTGGCCTCGACAATTCTTGTATTCCACTCTGATGAACCTAGTTCAGGAGCCTCCCTGGATTCTGCCTCAAATCCCTCATCTACTGTCTCATCAGGACGGCCGGATCCTGCACAGTCATGTCAAAACTCTGAATCTAGCTGCCTGGCGGATCCAGGGTCTGTAAACACCTCTATTGTTTCCAAACAGGTAATGGATGTAATCCTTGAAGCTAGACGGCCCAGCACTAGGAAATCTTATGCAGGTAAATGGAAAAGATTTTGCTCCTGGAATCAAGTCCAAGGTGGTGATTCTACTGTTCAGAACATTCCTCTGATTTTAAAGTATCTGGCAGAGTTGTTACATACGGACCTATCTTTTTTCATCTATTAAGCTTCATGCTTCTGCTATTTCTGCACATTACAATACGGATCCCCCTTTTTTTCTCATCCATTACTTAAACAATTTCTTAGAGGGGCTAAGAATGTTCGGCCCCCTATAAGAGCACCTGTTCCCACTTGGGATCTTAACTATGTTTTGGAAAAATTAACCTTGTCTCCTTCTGAACCTGCAGCTTCCACAGATTTAAAATTTTTGTCTTGGAAAACTGCTTTTCTTTTAGCTATAACCTCTGATACAATAATTTCGGAATTGCAAGCACTCATGGCTGTGGAACCCTTCATTATTTTTCATCAGGACAGGGTATCCCTAAGGACTAATCCCACCTTTATGCCGAAGGTGGTTTCGGCAGTGGCTTTGAATCAGACTATTCATTTGCCTACTTTTTATCCTAATCCTCAAAGTGAGGAAGAAAGTCTTTTGCACTCTTTGGACGTGCACAGGCAGCTTCGTTTTTACCTGGACAGGACCAAAATATTTAGGAAATCTGACCAATTGTTTGTCGCTTATGCTCCTACTGTTCTAGGGAAAGCAATCACTAAGCAAACTATTTCTAAGTGGATTGCCCACTGCATCAAGTTCTGTTACTCTTTTCATGGCAATCCAGTTCCTGTTAATATTAGGACTCATTCTACCCGGGCTACTGCTACTTCAGCAGCCTTTCTTTGTGGGGTTCCTACCAAGGATATTTTAGAGGCTGCTACTTGGAGTTCTGTGCATACTTTTTCTAAGCATTACAACCTCGCTCTGTATTCTAAATCTAGGGCCGGTTTTGCTTCTGCGGTTTTGCAAGGTTTTGTGGCCGCTCCTTCTGTTTCTCCTCCAGCCACCCTTTCTTAGCTTTGGGACTCAACCCTACAGTCATGACTGCAACAGTGAACCACGAAGGACATAGTACAGTTGTGTACTCTTACCATAAATGTAGATGTTAGTGTGTTCACTGTTGCAGTCTGAGTTACCCTCCCTCCTACCCCCTCTTGTTTTTTCTTTGAGTATTGTCTGTTTTGAGGTATTTTGGCTGCTGGGGTTTTGG
The DNA here is from genome assembly GCF_019279795.1 of Protopterus annectens. Classification (NCBI taxonomy): domain Eukaryota; kingdom Metazoa; phylum Chordata; order Ceratodontiformes; family Protopteridae; genus Protopterus; species Protopterus annectens. The sequence continues at coordinate 1,644,791,303 of NC_056735.1, forward strand.
GCACCTGACATCTGGGGCAAGAAAAACTGGGGTAATGGCGTTGGCTGAGGTCTTTATACTTCCGGCGCATTAACGTCAGGATAAAAGCGACCTCAGCTGACGCCCAATCCAGACTTTGGGATTCTGGCCGATCGGGGGCTGCTGCTGGCAGGAAGAACCCTACAGTCATGACTGCAACAGTGAACACACTCCAACATCTACATTTATGGTAAGAGTACACAACTGTACTTTTCTTCTTGTGAGGAAAACTCTACTTTAAATAGCTTTAGTTTCTTCTGTTGCATATGGCACTGCTCATTGTTCAGCGTTTGCATACGACTCTGATACTTCTTCCAGGGCAATGGCCACTTTCACTGTTTTGAGGAGGTTTGCATGGTTGCATTCACTGAGCCTCTCAGGCAGTGTTAAAAGTGGGATAATACTGATCATTGCTACTGCTTTGGCCCTAGGTATGATGAAACCTAGTACAGTTGTGTAAGTAAAACTTACCATAACAAATGTTTGATTAATCACTGCTGCAGTTGCCGCTCCATCCCTCCACCCACTTGTTTTTTGACGTTATGCCAGGGTGTGAACATTTTATTTTTTGTTGTTTCTAGCTCTGGCTTTTCAGGGTGTAGCCGCCTCTGCTGGCAGGAAATCTCTGAAGGGCTTTGTACTTGTAGTTTAGTCAGCTCAGCTCGAACTGCCTGACAGTTTGGGTTGGTGGAAGGTTCCCTGAAGATTTTGGAGCTGCAATTAGTGACCATTTAAATGTCTTCTGTTAAGTAAAGTTTTACTGACAACTTGACTCTGAGACCTATCAAGTAACTACTTCAGATGAAACAACTATAAGACTAAGATGCAGGGTAGTGATGTTTAAAAAAGATATTGGCACTTTTCTATTTGTATGCTATAAGAGATGAATTTAAAGAATGCGTATTAGCTATGATTTGTGAGTTGTTAAGGGAAGACAGAAGTGAGAGAAAATTGAGTTTAATAGGTTACACACGTGAGCGAGGGTTTGGGGGGGGGAGTAATGGGCATTATTTAAAGAGGTTGACAGGTTAGTGTGTTTAAAGGGAATTTTTTGAGGCAGTATTTGGATAATTTATGTGAATTTAGAAAGATTGATTTTAAGCAACAGTTTCCATTTCTATACAATAACTGAGTGTAATTCCATTTCCTAGAGACAGTGTTTACAATGTTGAGCTGGTAGCTCTGATTTGTAGACTAATAAAACCAAGCACAGTGGCCTTTGCTACTACTCTCTCTACTTTCTGCTGCCTATCTTGCAGAACTGACAAGAAAAATAACACAAGATCCTTTAAAGGGTTTGGTGATATTTGAACATTGTATGAAAATTTGTGTAAAACTGAGTAATGGGGAACTTGTACAAGTTTGAATTTGTCCCTTCCTTGAAGAATTAGCTGAACCTCATCTTCCTCTTCTTTCCTTGGCATAACAATTGGCAGTTAAGGTAGAAAGGCATAAAATAACACCACCAAGTAGTTCCTCTGACCAGTTCATATACCAAATATAGAACAAAAACTGACCAGGACGTCCAGGATCCGCACAGAACCGAACTGTTAATGTGAAAACAGAGTAAAATCACAGTTAAGTGCTTATGGCTGTGAACAGACATCTTCAGAACGATGAGTTACAGTACTGCAGTGCTGCTTAAAAGTTTAAATGAACTAGAAATGCACACCCCAGCAAAAAAAAATAAAAATTAAATGCTTCAAGTCCTGAAAACCCAGCAAATGTTTTAAAGAGACATGAACTTGAAAAGAAAAAAAAGTTATTTAAGCAGTAACCCACGCCTAGGTGTGGGTAATGCTGAATTTTACCCATGGTTGTCTTGGTTTGGTCACTAAGGCGAAGCCCGAGTGACCAAACAAAGACAACCACGGGTAAATCCAGCATTACCCACACCCGGAAGTGGGTTATTGCTATTATACAATGGTTCTGATGAAGTCAATTCATTGATGAAAGCGCTCAACATGAAACACTGTGTATTTGGACTATATCCTGGTCTTTTATTTGCTTTTGTTCATTAAAAGGAGTTTTCCATGGTCCTTTTGGTGCATTCTTTCTGTGGCTTTGGTCTATTGAGTACCAACACACATTAATTTGGTTTTTGGCTATTATACAATGACATTATTTAAGAAAAACAATACTTACTTTTCTTAAGTAATGTCCTTGTATAACGGTGCCTTGCTGTCCTTCCGCTGCTGGACAGCTCCGCTTTGCCATTGCTGATGTACTGCGCATGCGTTTGGAACTTGTTCCCACGCATAGCCAGTACATCAGTACTTGGGAAAGTAAGCAACGGAGAAAAGAAGATCTCCGTTGCTATGTTTTTTTTTTTTTTTTTTTTAAATCCTTAAAATTAAAGAATATATCCATGGAAAAAAGTCCGCGGGCGACTGGACCTTTTTCCGTTGTATATTCAACGGGCACTCTGGCTGGGCTGGCCAATCAGCGTGCTTGTTTTACGATGTTACCGGCCAGTCATTGTATAATAGTTAATAAAAGATGTTATAAAATACTGTAAAGTTCTGTAAAATAAATTAAATCTTAATCACTGCTCTTTTAAATTTTCTCAGTATAGAAATAGTCATTAAGACTGGGTGGATTTGTTGCATGTAGTTTGTTGCCAGTGCATCTCCCTATGCAATAATTTGTTCTCCCAGTCTCAAGCAGCTGCTTCCACTTGTTCCAGTTCTAGAAAAGAAAATGTCTTAATTCTTTATGCCAAGTTTAGCTAGTTTACTGAATGAACAGCACATTACTTCTCACAGGGCGACACGAGTGCCTGTTCCAGAAGAATTTTCTCCTACATCCCTGGTTTTTTAAAGGAGAACTGCACACACAGACTCAAAACATGTTTATTTCATCATGGTTTGGTGTTTCCTACATTTTAACACCACTCTGGGACTATTTTACATTTTTTTAAATATCGTTATATGCAATTTCTGAGTCCAATCACATGGGGTCTGGCATCTTGAAGTAATTCTGATTGTTTACTCTGCCTGTAGGTATCCCACAATGTAGTGCTTTTCTGAAAAAAAAATCACATTGGCCTCGTTCTTTTTAAAGCACCTGTCACTGAATTGAATTTACATGCATGCACTACTGTCTTTCCGATAACTAACATTTCATGCTGCAAGTCCTTTTTACTGCTGCTGCTTTTTAGAATGGCTAAATTGCAGTTTTTTGTGAAGTCTGAATTGTACTAGTTTGACTTTCTCTCCCATCCCCCTTCACGCCTAACTTCCTTTGATGTCAAAGTGCTAAGGGTAATTTGAGCTGTTCTCCAAACCAAAGAACAAAAATGAAACTTGTAAAAAATGTCCACGGAGGCAAGGGCTCACCCAAAAGATGCTTTATTCCAACAAAAAATTCACAACCTTCACCACAGCTGACCTAGGTTTCGTCTGTATGACTTCGTCAGAGTGTGGTGAAAAAGGCAGCCTTCTGTAGCACTGGTCTCAAACTCAGTTAACTGGAGGGTTAGAGGAGGATGAGTCCATTGAGCCAAAGTCCAGACCGATGACAACCCAAAAACCAAAAAAAAAAAAAAAAAAAAAAAAAACCAAGAAGGCATTCTCAACAAAAAATCCTTCACAATCAGCACAAGCACACACAGCAGAGACTTTGAGTATCTAATATTCCTGTGGCATTATTTGCTGGGGCAATTGATTATCCTCACATTGAAATAACTTCATGTTTTCAGCTTTTGTTCCCACCATTTGTTTTAAATACTACCATTATTTAAAACAAACTAACAAACCTGCATATGGTGGGAACAAAAGCTGAAAACATGAAGTTATTTCAATGTGAGGATAATCAATTGCCCCAGCAAATAATGCCACAGGAATATTAGATACTCAAAGTCTCTGCTGTGTGTGCTTTTGCTGATTGTGAAGGATTTTTTGTTGAGAATGCCTTCTTGGCTTTTTTTGTTTTTGGGTTGTCATCGGTCTGGACTTTGGCTGAATGGACTCATCCTCCTCTAACCCTCCAGTTAACTGAGTTTGAGACCAGTGCTACAGAAGGCTGCCTTTTTCACCACACTCTGATGAAGTCATACAGACGAAACCTAGGTCAGCTGTGGTGAAGGTTGTGAATTTTTTGTTGGAATAAAGCATCTTTTGGGTGAGCCCTTGCCTCCGTGGACATTTTTTAATTTGAGCTGTTACCTGCTGTGATTGACTGCGCACAGCAGGAGACTTGACTTGTGTACTGTTTCCTTGTTCTAGCCTTTACTTTCTGTATTAGGACTGTTGTGGTGATGTCAGTTTAGGGAGGGAATTGGCCAGAAGGGTTTAATTTTATTCCAGCATCTCAAGCTAATGTGGTAGATACGCTGATAACGGTTTACTCATAAACTGAAATTTCAAATTTTACTAGGTGATGCTGAGACCCCAGACTCTACTTCTGCCAGGCTTTAAGAGGAAAAGTATGGCTAACCCCCCCTACACCCGGTGATTAGAAATATTTGAAAAAACATGACAGAGAGAAATACGAGAAATACTCTGAGCAGGAATAAATATTATAACCTCTCAAAAGATTATAGTGATTTTGAATATCGCCAATGACAAGAGTATTAGGTGCATGAAACCTGATAAGGATGGGGGCTGGTCATCATTGACTGGATAGATTATTCAGGTTGAATTTACAAATTGTTGAATGAGAAGTATACTCCTGCAGTGACTGTCAATGAGCTCAACATAGCCTATAGGGCCATTAATGTTTTCTAAGATGAACTTTTGCTGTTTGTCACTATTTCACAAGGTTTATATGATTTTTCTAGGGGTGCAAAATCTGACCATTCCATAGATATATTTGGTATTCTGAAAATTCATTCTATGACCAGTTGTTGCGGCTGGTGGCTGTGGCACTGAGCCAGTGGCAAAATTCATTGATCATAACTTGAAACAGCTTTTTTGTGATTTTCCACAGATCATTCCAGATTCGTGGGATTTTTTGGACAAACTTTGGCACATTAGACCTAGTGATGTTCTGTTTGTGATGAGTGGGTAAGGCCAGGTTTATCCAGAGTTTATTCATGTGATATTGTCTTATCTCTCCTTCATTCTTCGCTGGTTGGGTTCGACTTGGCCATATACAAAAGCTCGAGGTCTTCCTTTGGATCGTGGCTGTATCCCTATTCCATCATGACCTAGGAAAGCTCCCCAGATCTTGTTTGCCGCTCAACAAGATTGTGTGCTTCCATTTTGGCTCTGGCTAAGTTGGAAAATTTTACTTGCTTATTATTGATGTACTTTGTGTTTTGGCTGTTTAGAAAATTGGCGATTAGAGGTTTAGTAGTTATTTAGTAGAGTGTTCGCTCTTGTGCTTTGCTTCTGGCCGTTTTTCTTTGCTAGGCCTGTTACCTCCCTATCCCGGCTTAAATTTAGTGTTTAAAGCCCGTTTTTAGTTGGAGGGCTTTCTTTACTTTTATTTTTCTTGCTTAATTACACACACGTTTAATTTAGAGAATGTTGTAAAGAATATTATTTACTTCTATCATTTCTTCCTAACTTAAAACGGCAGCTAGTTTGAGTTAGAGGGCTGCCATTGCCCGTTTAAGTTAGAGGGTTACCTTTGTCCCCCCCCCACCTTGACTAGACAGTTTTGTTTTTAGTTAGAGAACTGCCACCCTTTTCCCCCTTTTTTTCTGCTGTAGTTGTTGCAGTTGTTTCTACCTGTTTTTTTTTTTTTTTTTTGTTTGTTATTGTTATTAAACAAAAACAAAATTTTATATATATGTATATATGTGTGTGTGTATATATGTATATATATATATATATATATATATATATATATATATATATATATATATATATATATCGAACCCACTTAATTCGAAGTCCGGAGGCCGAATGGTGACAATGACGAACCTGACATTGTCGAAGTATGACTCTCACCTCTATCTCGACCCATGTTAACGAGGCAAGTAGAGTCATATTCCAACAGTGTCTGAATTTGATATTGTCGTTTTTGCGTACGTTGGTTGATACCATCATTTGATGGGGTCCATAATAAACGTGTGTGTGTGTGTGTGTATGCATATATA
>NC_056735.1:1644807366-1644927366 GCF_019279795.1 Protopterus annectens
CCCGGATGTTCCACCCAGTCAGAAGGAGCAGGCAGCGCTAGAAATTCAGAGGTTGCTAGACAAGAGCCATCCAAATAATCCCCGCACACCAGATAGGATCCGGAACTTACTCAAGGTTCTTCTTAGTGCCAGAGAGAATAGGGTACTGGAGGCCCATTTTGGATCTTAGCAAATTAAACAAATTGGTAAGAAAGACAAAGTTCCGGATGGTAACACTGCAGTCGATATTTCCCTTTCTGGGAAAAGACCATTGGATATGCTCTATAGACCTTCAGGATGCGTACTACCTCATAAAAATGGACAGGCCAACCGTGAGTCATCTGTGCTTTTGGCTGGGAGCCAGTCATTACCAATTTAGGGTTCTCCTTTTTGGTCTCAATACAGCCACCAGAATGTTTACCAAGTGTGTATGGCAGTGGTCACGGCTCACTTGAGACATCTAGAATTGAGTGTTTCCGTATCTAGACTGGCTCCTAACCGCCACCACCAAGCATTTACTACTAAAAACAAGAGACACCACATTACTTCTCTGCTGTCACCTAGGAATAACGATAAATTATGAAACATCTGCCTTGTTGCCGTACAATGGCAAAACTTCCTCTAGAAAGAGTTCTAGTACTGCAACATCAGGTCTTAACCCTGCTTTCCAAGAAATGGGTACAGGCAAGAACAGTTCTGAAAGTCTTGGGAACCATGGCAGCAGCGATAAACTTCCATTAGTATGCCTGCACATGAGAATTCTGCAGTGGCTACTGTTCACTTGGTGGTCATTGCAGGAGCTACCAATGTCCCACCAAATTCTGATGAGTCCTGCAAGAAAGACCTTCGCTGTTGGCTTCACTCCACTTTGTGATATTAAGCCGACCATTTGTCCTTCCACATCCTTTAGCCACAGTAACCACAGATGTTTCCCAGATTGGGGGGGCATTATCTGGGAAGGACAGTCCAAGGCACATGGCAGGATTACGAGGCCCATTTGCACATCAGTGTCGGCGTTGCAGGCACTACAGGACTGTCTTCCCCTGGAAACTATTGCAGTACAGACAAGCATGTCACTTGTTTGGTACATCAACAAACGAAGAACCAGGTCCTACCCCCTTTGTCGAGAGGCCCTGAGAGTATGGCAGTGGGCGACCTCCTCCTAGCTCTGATAGAAATGCATATCATGATGAAATCCAACTCAGCAGAGAGGTTCTGATGCCTCACAAGTTGTCCCTAAAACAAGAAGTAGCATAGATGATTTTCTGGAAATTTATTTATTATTATTTATTTATTTCCAGTTTGATAACCGGGGAAGTCCACTGGGCCCGAAAGCCCGTTTTCAGTGGAGGCCCGGGGAGAAAAGCTCCATGATAATACATTACACACAAAAACACAGCAGAACAGATCTAAACTAATACACACAAAAACACACTCTGTTCTAATAGCATAATACTTTAACAATTTCCAAACAAGAATGAGGTACATTGGGCACTATACATAAGAAAAAGATATATTAGTGCAACTGTGAATGTTAGTAAAGTAGGAAAGGAAAGGAAATTATAGATAGAGTTTGAATGCAAGAGCAGGGATGCATGGGAGAAACGAATAAGAAGCAAAGAAATTAAAGGAGAGGTGTTAGAAGAGGATAGAAAAAGAACAGATAACTAATGTTCAAATTGTGGTTGAGTCCAGGAGACCACCTTGAGAAAAAAGTCAAAAGATTTAAGGTGAGAGTAAGCATAGCACTTGAAGGAAAATAAAGGGTTTATTCAGGGAGGAAGGAGGAGATAATGAAGAAGAGAGGGAGCTAGGAGAGAGCCAGAAGAAGGGGAACCAGGGGGGTGGGATAGAACTAGGATAAATAGAGATCTAGGTAGGAAGTATACAATTACATTTCCAATTTTGGAAAAGGTGAGAGTGAAGAAGAGATTTAAAGTGTTCATAGTTTGTAGTGGCTCTTAGAAGGGAAGGAAGTGAGTTCCAATTTTTTGCTGTAGTGTAGGAAAGTAGGAGTTGGCCAGGGGGTCGTTTGGGTTTGTAAACTGAAATAAGATTTTGGTGGCTAGATCTTAGGGGCCTTGGAGGATTGTATATGGTGAAGGTATTAGATAATGCTGGGCAAGCAGTGGGTTTAAAGATTAGTTTGTGTGCAGTAGTAAGTTGGAGGAAATTGAGTTGATTATATTAGCCAATGAAGACTACGGAGGCAGATGCAGTGGTGTGTAGAATGAGTGGAGTTAGTAGCGAATTTGGCAATTTTGTAGTAGCAACTTTCAAGTTTTGTGGAGATAGAAGTGGAGAGATTGGATAGAAGAGGAGCACCATACAGTAGAGAAGGGAGAAGGAAGGTAGTGGCGAGAGTTTGTCTTGAAGATAGAGTAAGAAAGTTTGCATTTCTATAAAGCGTACCGAGCTTCTGATGAGTTTTCTTTATGTTTAGTTGAATATGATTATTAAATTTCAGGTGTTCATCAATGGTTACTCCGAGTAATTTAGCACTACTAACAACTTCTATTGAGGACTGGGAGAAGCTGGAAATTATGAAGGATGACTTATCAGGAGTCAGAGCTTTGAGGGGAGAAGAGAATGATGTGGGATTTATTGGCATTGAGGGAAAGATGATTTTGAAGCATCCAATTTTCTATGGTTGTGAAGGCCAATTGGGTTTTGGCTTGGAGCTCGGGAAGGTTAGCAGAGCAGATAACAGTGGAGTCATCTGCGTATTGTACTATTTGAGCAAGAGGAATAGAAGAGTGGAGATCATTGATAAAGATGTTAAAGAGCAAAGGGCCAAGAATAGAACCCTGAGGGACTCCGGTAGGGGTAGGTAGGAATTTTGAGGTACCAGTATTCCATTTCACAGCTTGGGATCTATCAGAGAGATAACTTCTGAACCAAGAAAGAGAGTTGTGGGAGAGATTAAGGTTAGAGAGGTGGTTGAGAAGGAGATTGTGGGATATAGTGTCGAAGGCCTTAGAAAGGTCAAGAAGAACAGTGGAGACAATTTTTCCAGAGTCACGGGCTTGGTTGACAATTTCTAGGAAGGAATGAAGAGCGGTTATGGTACTGTGGCCAGGCCGAAACCCATGTTGTGTGGGAGTGAGGAGATGGTTATCGAGAAGGTAGGGCATGAGTTGCTGGTGTATGCATTTTTCAAGAATTTTTGAGATTGGGGAAAGAATTGCTATTGGGCGAAAGTTAGAGATGGTGTTATTTTTGCCTCCTTTATGGATGGGCAGAATGTGGGCAGCTCTCCAAAGTTTGGGAACATAAGATTCTTGGATGGATCTATTGATGAGAATGCTGATAGGTATGGCGATACCATTTGCTGCGAGCTTGAGAAAGAGTGATGGAATGTTTTCAGGGGCATTGGAGCATGGTTTGAGTTTGCGAAGAAGTTGTTTGATACTGGTGGTAGACACGGGATGTAGAATGAAAGTGGGAGGTGGGTTATGAGAGTTGGAGTGAGGGATGGGTGTAGAAGGATGCTTTGGGTTAGGGGTAGGGGTGGAAGAGGAGAAGGATTTAGTCAGTTCAGCTATTGAGCCAGTAAAAAACGAGTTAAAGAGAGTTGCTATTTCAGTGTCAGTCTTATTATTGTCTGGACAGGGATTGGATTTTGTACCTGGATGTAAAAGTGAATTGATGGAATTCCAGAATTTTTTGGGATTATTTGTGAGGGAGGACTGAAGTTTGCCGTAGTAAGATTTCTTATCCTTTATAATAAGTTTTTAGCAAGATTATGGAGTTGCTTAAATTGCAGTAAAGAGGCTGGGTTTTATTTTTGTTGTATAGTTTCCATGTTTTGTCCCTTTGTCGCATTAGAGTTTTAGTGTCTTTAGTTAGCCAAGGGGCAGAGTTGAACTTTATCCTTTTAGTACGGGGAGGGGCTTGGGAATCTAGGATTTTAAGGAAGGTAGTATTGAAGAGTTCTAGGGCTTCATCTAGGGGAAGAGTGTTTAGTGAATCCCAGTTTGTTAGTTGAAGGGTTTCTGAAAATACAGAAGGATTAAAATTAGTTAGGTTGCGAGAGTGGGCATATTGTTGTTGGTGTGGGAGCTGTTGGGTGTTTCGGTTAATAAAGGCTGGGAGATGATCACTTAATGAGTCTGGTAAGGTACCTGAGTTGGAGATATTGTTAGGGTGGCTGACTAGGATCCAGTCCAAGATGGACCCTGGAGGGTTGGTTTTGTTAGGTCTGGTAATGTTGTTTATTAGTTGAGTAAAATTATAAAGATTGATAGACTGAAGGGGAGTATTGTTATTAATATTATTCCAATCAATATTTACATCACCTAGAATGAAAGTTTCCTGTTTAATATTGTCTGAGGCCCAACAGAGAATATTCTCTAGGGTGGAGGAGTTGTCTCCAGGAGGGATATAGATGGTTATAATACAGATACTTTTGAAGTTGTTTATTTTGAGGATTCCTATGACTAGTTCTGCATTATTAAAGTTGGGAATGGTATTTTGGTATGGGCTAAGATTTAGCAGGCAGTTGTAGACTAAGGCTACACCACCACCTTTTTTGTTTAGGCGATCGGACCTAAGTGCTTGGTAGCCAGGTGGTAAAATTTCAGAGTTACAAGTTTGAGGTTTTAGCCAAGTTTCTGTTACTGCTACTATGTCAGGTTCAGTTATATTTAGCCAGGCATGAAAGTTTGTTATTTTGTTATTAATACTCTGGGTATTAATGGTAATAAATTTAAGGTATTTATTATTGTGCCTATTTGTGGGGGTAGTGGGAGAGAGAATGTTAGTTGGTGTTGGCCCAGGGTTAGGATGGACATCTCCTGCAAGAGCAAGACAAGAGAAGGAGTAGAGGAGTTGAAACCTAGAATTGCGGAGTAAAGTAAAAGGGAGATGTAATTTACATTTGAAAGTGGGAGACTTTTTGTAGAGTGTATGGTGTTTTAGTTTAAAGTAATGAAATGGATTTGTTTGAAGGAGGGAGGGATATCAAATAAAATGGAGGGATGAAGGATGTGGAAGGGAGATAGTGGAGGATGAGTGGGGTGAAAAGAGGCGGTAGTGTGGTATTGGAATAAGAAGATGCATTATACAGAATGGTGAGAATGAAAAGACATGTAAATGAGGTGAGATAGTGTGGAGGAGTCATGGAGGAGTAGTGTAGGATAGATATTGGAAGATAGGGAAGTGGTAGGCTATTTAACAGCAGGAAATAGCTGTGTGGAAGGAAACAGTTCAATAATGATCCAGTTAACTGTCAACAGTAATGAAATAGCAGCAAACTCAGCGTGAGCAATAAAAGTACAAACAATTCTATAGCAGATATCTCAATAAGTAGAAGTGTGAGTGCAACAAAGAAAATGCGATGCAATAGTCAACCAAATAAGATCAGTAAAAATGCAAAAATATAATAAAAAGATAGTTGCTAATCCCAACAGCAAAAAGTATAACCCAATGGGTATAATCCTGTGCACAGAGCCCTGTAAAATTAAACAGGTTTGAAAAGCATCACCCTATCAGTTAATATAATGAGGGACAGAACCAACTGTCATCATAGAAGCAAACTTCACATTCAGACATAAGAACGATTTTCATATAACATTATATAACAGACAGTTGAGCATATCAAATTGTCAAGGAATATTGGACTACTAGAACATATTATTAAATTACTCACATAACATTCAAATATACCAAATACTAAATGGGAAGTGAACCCAATAAATGTAACTGCTCAGTCTATAAGAAAGCATTAGTCAATAAACGGCAGTATATTGAACAAGCCCATAAAGTATTGAGCCTAAATAATAATATTTACAAAATGATAAATTTGTAAATATATCCTGAACCAGCACAATGTAACTAAATCATTAATAGGCCTGGGAATATAATCCCAACAGCAATAAATCATGAGAACGTTAAAAAAATAATAATGCTACGATAGACAAGTAAGGCATGCCCTTAATGCTCCTAAAAGTTGGCTCTGACATTCATCATGTATATCGAGCATTAAACAGTTCCTTGCTGGATTCCAGAAAACCAAAGAAATGTTATTGGTTGAAAAATGTCACAAATTGTCCAAACCCAGTCACAATGAAGGGCTCAATTTACAAGAAACACACAAACTGTGACAAAATTATCCCGACAAAAAAAAAGAGAGACCAAAAGTATGTTGTTAGGTATATATCCAAACTGATAGGAACAACCAAAACTGTCCCCCAGTTCAGCAAATGGAAAAACTTAGGCCCAGACCAAGTCACAGGTGATATTCTTGAAGCCAATACACGAAAAATGTCCCCAAAGGAAAATGAATGAACAACCTCCAAGACATGGTATCACACACCAAATGAAAAAATCCTAAAGCTTATCATTTCCAAAGGATCCCTAATAGTCATAAATGACCAAGGAATTGTGCCTCCCACACAGTCGTAGGCAAAAAAAATATATATAACGATTCAGTCAGATCCAGGCCCGAACATGAACAGCCGTTTGATAGAAAAACTTGCTTAGTGCAAAAAAAAAAAAAAAAAACTTTTCTTGATACAAAAACACAAAATAATATAAATGAACAGCTGAAGAGCTGAAACCAAAGACTATAGACAAACCGCTGTACAGCCAAATAGCTATAGAGTAAAAAGTCACCTCTGTAGACTGCGTGGTACCAAAAATCTGGTAGATTCGCAGCAAATGCGCCTCCTTCACAATTACAGTCCAAAGAACAAAATGTAAGCCGCCTCAAATGTAGAATAATAATCGCTAGATCCCATCACGAAAATGCCAAACGTGGTTGTAAACAGCCGTCATACCAAACTTCACTAAATAACGTTCCTCGGGATCTAAAATGGTACAGTCGAAGTCTGAAATCCAGTCATCGGGGTCTCTTCAACCCTCATTTTCCGTCCCATGCACAGACCTTTATAATTCTTGGAACGTATACCCAAGGAAGTGGCGACTTCAGACTTCAACATTACTCAGGATTCATAAAATGCTCCTTTTGCTGCGACCTTTTTGCCACATCCATGAATGCCAAATGCAGCAGCTATTTTGCCCTAATCCCCCCTCCAGAGGAGTCACCAAGGGATACACTTGTACACGATTGGCCCTTGTGTCTCCTCTATGCCTTTCCTCCCTTTCCCTTGTTACCCAAAGTTCTTCTGAAAGCCAGCTCATTGGGAAGCAATCTGATTCTCGTCACTCCATACTTGGCTCATCAAATTTGGTTCCCCTTCCTTTGGGCTCATCTCCAGGAAGAGCCTTGCGTTCTGGACCCACTTTCAGATCTTTTTGACTCGTGTGTCGGGAACACTCCATCCCTCTCCTCAACCCCTCAAATTGACAGTTTGGCTGTTACGATTCTAAATATAGTCAGGCTCCCTAACCTTTCTCCTTCTGTGAAACGTATCTTTATCTCGTCTCATAAGGCTTCAATGAGAAAATCATACATGAGCAAATGGAAAAGATTTTCTTCCTGGGCATTAAGTAGTCACACTGATCCTTTTTCTGCTCCTATAGGTTCCATTCTTTAATTTGTAATGAAGGTGTTTAATGAAGGCAGAGCTGCAGCTATCATTAAAGTCCAGTTAGCAGCTATATCCAATTTTCATAAAAATGATTCGGCCCCAAATCTGATATCTCAGACTGTGCAAAGTCTTCCTGAAGGGAACTATTTTAAGCCGACCCCTTTATCACCATGGGACCTAAATTTTGTTTTATCCCGTTTTGAACCTGCATCATCCTGCAATCTAAAGTTCTTGACATTGAAAACAATTACTTTGATTGCCATCATTTCTGCTAGAAGGGTTTCAGAGCTGCAAGCATTATCAGTAAAGCCCCCTACATGCTTTTCCAGAAAGATAGAGTATTCCTTTGAACAAACCCATCCATCCTTCCTACCAAAAGTATGCTCAGAGTCCAATTTAAATCAGTCCATAGAACTACCAGTGTTTTTTCCCCAACTATGGCAACAAAGGCAGAATATATGATACACCAACTGGACGTACATGGACGATTACAGTTCTATTTGCAAAGACTAAGGACTTCAGAAAATCTGACCAATTATTTGTTTCATTTTCAAAATCTAAGAAAGGTGCTCCTGTATCTAAGGTCACAGTTTAAAATGGCTGTCGGATTGTATTACTTTTACATACAAATTTAACAACAAAGATCTTCCCTGTAAAGTCAAGGGTCATTCTACGAGAGCCATAGTAGCTTCTTCTGCTTTTCACGCTAGACCACCAATTGACACCATTTGTGCTGCTGCAGCATGGGCAAGGCCTCATACCGTTCTCACTCATTACAAAGTAGATCTGGCCTCCAGGAATAGGGCCTCTGTTGAGACCACTGTTCTGAAGAATATTCTCCCGTGAGCTGCCCAAGAAAGTGAAGAATGAAGGCAAGATAGGACAACATTACATAAAGAAGTTATGTATTCACCATAACGTTCTATGTGTGTTGTCTGTCTCGCCTTCATTCTTACATCCCACCCTCCTTGCCTTTGGCTCCTGGAGGACTGAGCGGTTACATTTGGAAAGTTAATGTTCTCTGACCTTCATTTTTCTATAAGGTGTTCAAATAGCCCATTTGGTACATGTTGTTATCAGCAAACAAAATCTGGGGAGCTTTCCTAGGGCATGATGGGATAGGGGTACAGCAATGAGCTAGTGGAAGACCTCAGTCTTTTGTATACAGCCAAGTCGGAACCGAGGATCTGTTCCAAACCAAACCAGTAAAGAATGAAGGTGAGATGGACAACACACATGGAACATTATAGTGAGTACATAACTTTTTTCTTTCTTTCTGTCTTCACCCAAACCACAGTCTGTGCCTCTCCACGAGGTCCTATCCCATGAGAGAGCTGTGCCTTAGTAAAATGAGCCATCCAGGAGGCCTCACCAGATCAGCAACGGCTAGGCTTTATATCTTTTTTTAAAGGAACTTTGGTCCATATTTTATTTCAATGGTCTAAATTACTCCATTGCAAAAGAGCCTTTTCGCATGATCTCAGTGTAGTCTGTTTTGCTCAGTCTGCATAGAGGAGATGGGATGTGCTATTTAGACCTCCAGTATGCCTGTTTGCTCATAAATATGCAAGGGATTTCTGTGCTTTCAAATAAGTCAGTCACTACCAATTTCAAACACTTCTAGGTTTGGTCTCACTTTTGCATATAGGGTGTTCATCAAATATATGACCGGCATGGCAGCTCATCTCAGACTGTAGGGAATCAAGTTATTTCCCAGCAGCCGGGATTTCTTAGCAGCCAGGGGCTACTTTCTGCCTCCGTACAAATCAGTGGGCATCACAGTGAACATTGATAAATCTTAGATGGTGGTTATATGCAGTGCAGCTTTCATCAGGTGCTGTTATGTGCAGTGCAGCTTTCATCAGGTGCATCATCATAGTCACCCACTTGCTGAACCCTTCTGTCTCCAAATTGAGTGTATCTCTTCACCTGTCTGTATCTAAGGCTCTACAAGAAGAAATGTTTGTCTTTTTTATTTTTGTCTAAGAGTCCTAGGATTTATGATTTCTTCAGTTTGTATGGGATCCCACACCCACTTTCCCAAGTATTGCAGTGGACATCTTGATTTAGTTGAAACCCACTTCTAGAGCTCTTGGATTTTCCAGTAAATGTTTCAAAGTAGTACAAGGCATGTCTTTGGGGATGCACAGTGCTAATTTGTCGTTTGGCATACTCTTTTAACTCTCCATCTACTGGTGATGATTAGAACTGACTCCTGTCCCCTGGGGTAGGGATGCATTTTCAAGATCTGACCATTCAAGGCACTTGGTCACAAATGAAGGCCTTTCTGTAAATGTCAGTGTTCTAGACATGAGAGCTTTACTCACTTTGCGGGAATTCCAGGATTCCCTCCTACAAGGTGTGGTTGTAGTCCACACCCACAACATGATAGTGGGTTGGTATATCAGAAAAGGAGGTGCCCATTCCTATTGTTTTTTGGAATCTGTGAGTTTGACAGTAGACCTTTGCAACCAATCACTTTTTAATTACCAGCTAGTTATTTAGTGGACAGGCTTGGCTGCTGTATTAGAGAATCCTCATGGTGGTTCCATCCACTTAATTATGTACAGAATGTTGTTCAAGTGTTGAGAAGCGTAGCTGCTGCAGTGATTGACCAGTTCTAAGTGGAGCAACTTACACACTCTCTCTCTCTCTCTCTCTCTGCAAGCCCCCCCCCCCCGTATAATTTCCCTAAGGATATAGTTGCCCTGGAGTTGTCCAAGGTGTCTTATGCTTTCCTTTCCACTTATTCACAAGTTTCTGAAGAAAGCCAAGCTGTACAAGGCCGATTTTATATCCTAATATCCCCCTTTTGACCTCAGCAAGTTTGGTTCCCACTGCTTTGACCTCATCTCATCTGGCAGTCTTCTCCATCTGAAGTAATTCAAGGCACTCATGTCCCATTTGATAAGCCTAACCCAGATCTTCATTCCATATGTCTAACTTCATGGTCTCTCCAATTCTGTTAATGGGCTGAGGCCGTGCATACTGAGATTGGGTGGTTTCATACTCCCTGTTACCCCAGCAGCCTGACGCAAGAAAAATGTATAAAAATAAATGGAAACTGTGACCATGTGAGGTATTGCCAGTTATACCAGGGGAAGTAGGCCAGTGGATGTGTAACATATGCCAGCACAGCTAGCTGGAATTTTGTAAAGAAATGTATGTCATTTGTATATTTAACTGATTTGTACAGATGTTTGTTTTTAAAAAATGTATCCGTAGTGGGTCCTGACTGTATTCTAACTGATTATATGTTTAAACAGAGGATACTGGAAGAGAAGAAGTTAAGCTCAGCCCCAGCTAACTGAAAAATTGTAAGACTTTAAATTAATTAATTTAGGCTATAAAGACTGAATCTTAGTGCAGCCAGAGACAAGCCTGCACTAGGAAGCTTTCTGTATTGTCTTTGGGGTGAACTAATTGCTACTCTGGAAGGGTGGAGGTTTGAAATTGTTTTTATGACTTCCAGAAGTTGCAACAGATGTGCATGTATTCTTGACACACACATGCTAAATCCTGGCAGCTTCTAGCCAAGGGGGTAGCATGGGAACCATAATTCAGAAGACCAACTGTATGTGATGCTATTCTGTAATCCATCACTAAAATGATGTTTTAATACTAGCTGAGACTGAAGTCTCAGAGCATTCTTTTTTTGGATCCTGACAAAGAAGGATAACTTACCTACTTCATCTTGCCTTCCTCTTGTAAGTGAACAAGGGTATAGTAATTCTTTAGATCAGTCAGGAAATGTAGAAAGATTAGTTAGGTGCTGTTTTCTCGTCTGTGTTTTAATATTTCCTGTGATTTGAAACTCTCTGGTGTTTATTGTAAATAGCTACTTAGTAATTTCACATTTTTATTATTGCTTATTAAATTTAAACTTTTCATTGTGGCTGGTCCTTTAGAGAATATTTTGACCTTTTGAGAGTACTTGTTTCTATTTGGTTAATCTGTGGCCATTCCTGAAGGCCGTACTGCATAGGTCAAACATAATAATTTGTATTAGTATTAAATGTGAAGTTGTTCTGTCTCGCCATTCATTCTTACAGATGGGTTCGGAGCCGATCCTGTGCTCTGAGTCGGCCTACTACAAAGCTCGAGGTCTTCAGACAGCTCGAGGCCAAGTCCCTATCCCATGGTGCACCTTGAGTTACCTCAGATCTAGTTTGCCGCTGCAATAGATCAGAGGTTTCCTACCATAACTTGAGCCATTATAGCTTTTTTTCTTATAAAACTTGATAAATTTGTTAATTCTAATAATAGTTGGGGATAGTTTTCATAGTTTTTCATAGCTATAACTTTGATAGCTTATTAGTACTATATTTTCTCCTTTTGGCCTTCATTTTTTATAGGCCTTTAATAATCCCTTCCCTTCTTGGTGTGCTTTTATAATGTTATCATAGTTATATAGCTTCGTAGTTTAAATAAGTTTCTTAAACTTTAGACAGTGTGTGAGTGCTTTTTGAATAGTTATAATTCTTCACAGTTTTTTCTTATACAGCCCATTTGTTGCTTAGAGCTTATTACTGTAGCTTAACTTTACTAAATTTGTGTGTGTGTGTGTGTGTGTGTGTGTGTGTGTGTGTGTCTGTGTAATTTCTTTAAAACTACAGTATGTTACTGTACAGTAGATCAGCAAAGGCTAGGCTGTAGACTTTAATATGGCTGACCAGAAGAAAGACAAGCATCCTAAGTCTGGCTTTTAAAAAGATTCCAAAATGTGGACAAAAGATGCCTGTGACAGTCAGGTTAATTGTGTTTATTGTCTTGGAGCCTTGCACTTGCAAGAAAGCTGCTCCATTTGCCATTCTTTTTCCTCCAGAGTTCTTCACGTGGGAAAAAGAAAACTCCTAGACAGAGGACTTCTAAAATCTTCATTTCAGGAAGCTTTGAGTGCCCAGGATAAATCTAGCCAGTCTCCCAAGTCAGTCTTCTAAGCCTTCTTCTTCTGATGTGACAGACTAAATAAAAGTCGACTCCACAGCCTTTGGAGCCGAGCGTCCTGTCTTTTTGGTGCTGGTCCCCAGTCCTGGAACCAGTATCCGAAGTATTAGTCTCCCATTCTCCAGTCAGTGACTCCATCCATCCATTCATCTTAGTCCTCAATCAGCCTATCCAATTTGGATGTAGTTGTGTGGTGCAGAAGTTGCTACAGGCACCGGTATTACATTTTTATCCGCTCTGACCTAAGTGGTTTCGGAGCCAAAAACTGTAATGCCATCGACTTCTTTTCCTCCTCCGAGCCATACCGGTCCTTCGGAGCCAGAGGAGACTGACCTGATGATTGTTGAGTCTTTGGCACTGATGCCTGCTCTAGTGCCATCGGTTCAGTTTACTCTGACTTCCTCAGCGCCTATTGAGGAGTCTAGGAGCCGACACTCTCTGATCGGGTCTGGGGAGGATAGTTGAACTGACCTATCTGTTCCGACTTTGTCTCTTGGGGCCTCTGCTCAGATGAGTTTGGTTCCTACCTCTGGTTGGGAGCCTACTGTTCCACTGCCGAGGGGATTGGTGGTTTCTCCAGATCCAACGGTCCCTTCTCATCGGAACAGAGGTACCTTTGAAGCCATGAGGAGAGTGATGTCCCCCAAGACAGCTACAACTTCAGGTCCAACTACCTTCTCCCCAAAAGCGCCTGTGTCCACTTCTGCCTCACAGATCCTTTCAAAGCATAGAGACCCTGAGCCTCAGGAAGCCCACTGGGTGACCCTTGCTCTTCCGAGACCTCACCGGAAGTTTCCACTGATGAGGTACCCATGAAGAGAATTTGCAAGAGGAAGCACCTAGACTCCCCACAGGAGTTTCTCGTGTCCGATGCAGACTGAGACGAATCAGAAGGGTCCCCACGGTCCCCGTCTGAAGATCTCATTTGCTGAGATATTAGAAATCCTTGGGCAGAGGGGTGGCTTGAAGTCTACCAACCCTACTGAAGATGAGTCTGTTCTCCTGAAGGCTTTCGGGTCTCAACCCTCCACCTCTTGAGTGTCTCTGCCCTTCGATGAGCTCA
The DNA here is from genome assembly GCF_019279795.1 of Protopterus annectens. Taxonomy (NCBI): domain Eukaryota; kingdom Metazoa; phylum Chordata; order Ceratodontiformes; family Protopteridae; genus Protopterus; species Protopterus annectens. The sequence goes on from NC_056735.1 coordinate 1,644,820,849, forward strand.
TGGATCTGGTCTCACAATGGGTTTGGGAGTCTCCAGACACCATGGAGCCTGTCCCTCGAAAGCCCAGTAAATTTATTTCTGCCCCTCAGGATAAGTCTTTCCTTGCCAAGGGAGTGCCACTTGATGCCATGGTGGTGGCGGCAGACACCAAAATGGAGATGTCCGAAGCGTCCTCTATCCATTCTTCTAACAGAGACTCTAGGATCATGGATAGATACACAAAGCGCATGTATAATTCAGCGACTTTTGCCATGCGTTCACTGAACTATCTCGCACATTTTACGAGACTGCAAAGAGGCCTCCTAAAAGAGCTTGGAGATGCTGTTCAGGGTATGGTAGCTGCAGGAGCTTCAGACAAAGTCACCTCCCAGCTTGCTACCCTCAATTCCAAAGTGAACTCACCCATGCGTCTCATTTTCATATGCAGCTGATGGAACGAGTAGGGCAGCAGGTACAGGAGTTGCTCTCAGGAGACTTTCCTGGATGTGCTTGTGTTCCTTCACGGAGCCCTTTAAGTCATCCTTTGTCAACACCCCTGTTGATGGCTCGTCCCTTTTCGGGCCCAAAGTTAAGGAAACTTTGACCAGGTGTGAGCAGGAAGGAAAGACGGTCTGCAGTCGGAGTCCGTTTTTCCACCCCTACTAAACCCTACCCCAAGGGTCAAAAAGGAGGAAAGATGTGTTTCCGAAAAGCCCAAGGAGCCTTTCTGGACACACATGGTGAACACTCCTCCAGGGGCAGAGGAGGTGGTAATAATGGAAGATGCCGCTCTTGCGGCAGAGGGGGTCCCCAAAACCAAGCCGACAGAGACCAGTTCTTTGGGAAGCCCTACCAGCACTCATGAAAGGAGGCCCGACTGTCCTGCTCTGGAGGCAGTTGGGGGTCGTTTTTCTTTGTGTCCAGATGCCCAGTCGGGGGTCACTTCTCTTTGTATCCAGACGCCTGGCTCAAAATAACAAACGACAACTGGGTACAAAGTATAGTTTCCAGAGAATATTTCATTCCTTTTGCCACTCCCCCTCCATTGACAACAAAAATCCCAGACGTTCCACCCAGTTACAGGGAACAAGCAACAGTAGAGGTCCAAACGTTGCTAAGAAAGAGTCATCCAACCAGTCCCGGCAGACCAGACAAGATCCGGAACTTACTCAAGATTCTTTTTAGTTCCAAAAAAGACAGGGGACTGGAGACCTATTTTGGACTTCAGCAGACTAAACAGATCTGTCAAGAAAGGGAAGTTCTGGATGGTCATGCTTCAGTTGATACTTCCCTTCTTAGGGAAAGACAATTTGGATGTGCTCTATAGATCTACAGGATGCTTACTACCATATAAAAATGGCCAGACCATCCAGGGATCATCTGCGCTTCCGGCTGGGAGCCAGTCATTACCAATTTCGAGCCTTGCCCTTTGGTCTCACTACAGCCCCCAGAGTGTTCACCAAATGTATGGCAGTGGTCACTGCTCACCTGTGGCGTTTAGGATTCCAGGTGTTTCCGTACTTAGATGATTGGCTCCTCACCGCCACCACAAGCCATCAGCTAATATAAGCCAGGGACACCACTCTCACTCTCTGCAATCATCTGGGCATTACCATAAATTCAGAAAAATCTGCCTTGTCGCCATTGCAACATATCGTTTTTATCAGAGCAGAATTGGACACCACCACTTTAAAACTTCCAGCAGAAAACGTTTTACTACTTCATCAGCAGGTCCAGAACATCATATCCAGAGACAAGGCTCCAGCATCAGAAGTGCTAAAGTTGTTAGGCATGATGGCAGCCTGCAATAATAGCGATACTGCTGGGTTGCATGCATGTGTGGATTCTACAATGGCTGCTATTCACTCAGTGGTCTTAAGAGCTCTCAATGTCTCATCTCATAATTGTTACATGCAGAAAGGATCTTCGGTGGTGGTTGACCTCTCCATGAAACAATAGCTCATCCTTTTATCCTACCCTCATCAGCAGCCACAGTGACCACGGGCGCTTTTCTGATATGGTGGGGGAGGGGGGCGTTTTCAGGGAAGAAAAGCTCAAGGCACATGGACCGAACAAAAGACACATCTGCATATCAATGTCCTGGTGATGAGCGGTACTTTTGGCGTTGCAGTACTTTCAGGACTTTCTACCTCTGGGGACAGTTGCGATTCAGATGGACAACATGTCAATGGTTTGGTACTTGAACAGACCAGGAAGAACCAGGTCCTACCCCCTTTGTCGCGAGGTTCTGAGTATGGCAGTGGGCTTACATCCAACCAGTGCTTTCTGATAGCATTGCACATCTCAGGGAAATCCAACGTGATTGCAGACAAAACTGAGTAGGGCAATTTTGTTGCCTCACGAGTGGTCCCTCAAAACAGAGATGGCGAAGAAAATATTCTGCAGGTGGGGCCAGCCTTGCTGTGACCCCTTTGCTTCCCATATGAACACAGAATGCAGAAGCTACTTTGCCCTGATTCCCCCTCCAGAAGATGCCCCAAGAAATGCACTCTTACACAATTGGCCTCCGAGTCTCCTCTATGCATTCCCACCAATTCTCTTGATACCCAAAGTATTACAGAAAGCAAAAGCTATGGGAAGGAACAGCATTCTAATAGCCCCTCATTGGCCTTGTCAGATTTGGTTCCCCTTCCTTCGACTTCATCTGTTGGAAGAGCCTAACGGCCTTGGATTCTGGACCCAGTTCCAGACCTGATGCATTCGTCGGGGGCTCTTCATCCCTCTCTTCAGTCCCTAAAATTGGCAGCTTGGCTGCTCCAATTCCCAGCATAGCCAGGTTTCCTAACTTTTCTAACGAAACGCAGCATATTTTAATATCTTCTCATAAGTCCTCTACTGGGAAGTTATACCTTAGCAAATGGAGAAGATTTTCTATATGGGCTTCTCAAAATAACATTGATCCCTACAAAGCCCCCATTTCCTCCATATTAGAATTTTTGACTTTGCTTTTCAATAAAGGAGCTGTGGCAGCTACAGTTTGGGTACAACTTGTTGTCATCTCTAATTTTCACCTTGGCTTTGAAGGATTGAACATAATGTCACACAAGCTATCCAAAGCCTTTCTCAAAGGGACCTTCTACCTCAGACCACCTGTGAAATCCCCTTATTACCCCATGGAACCTAAATTGTATGCTTTCATGCATTATTCTCCCATCTTTCAAGCCAGCTTCATGTGATTTAAATTTTTGTCTTGGAAGACTATCTTTTTAGTAGCCATCACATCTGCCCATAGAGTGTCAGAGCTACAGGCCTTGTCCATAAAGCCTCCATATTTGATTTTTCATGCTGAAAGAGTGTCCCTGCGAACAAATCCTTAATTTTTACCTAAAGTTTGTACTGAAGTTAAACTTAACCAAATTGTAGATTTACCAGTGTTTTTCCCCAAACACACCAACAACCTAGAGTATATGCTGCACAAGCTTGGTGTTCATAGACAGCTCGTGTTTTACCTGGATAGAACCAAAGAGTTCAGAAAATCAGAATAACGTTTTGTTTCCTTTTCAGATTCTAGGAAAGTTATACCAGTGGCAAAAACAACACTATCTAAGTGGTTATCTGATTGCATCAACTTCATCTATTTAGCTGCCATTTTACCTTTACAACACAAAATTAAGGCTCGTTCTACCAGAGCAGTGTCCACATCCTCTGCTTTTTCTGCTAGGCTTCCTATAGACAAAATTTGTGCAGCAGCCACTTGATCATGACTTCGTACCTTTGTCACTCATTACAAAGTTGATAAGGCCTCCAGGGAGAGGGCCTCCTTTGGGTCTACTGTCCTGAAAAACATATTCCCGTGAGCCACCCGAGAAAGATGGTGCTTGGGACACTACCCGTCTGTAAGAATGAAAGGCAAGATAGAACAACTTCACATAAAGAAGTTATGTACTCACCATAATGTTCCATGTGAGTTGTTCATCTCGCCTTCATTCTTATTTCCCACCTTCCTACCCCCTCCAAGGTTTTTTCGAGGACCGATATGCTAGTTTTGTCCTGGTTGCTCAGTGTTTCTATGGGTTTTTTCCTAAAGAGTGATAGAATGGCACATGGTATTAGACGCAGCAAACAAGATCTGAGGTAACTCAAGGTGCATCATGGGATAGGGACTTAGCCTCGAGCTGTCTGAAGACCAAGCTTTGTAGTAGGCCGACTTTAAGCCGAGGATCGGCTCCGAACCCATCTGTAAGAATGAAGGCGAGATGAACAACTCACATGGAATGTTATGGTGAGTACATAGCTTCTTTTTTCACTCAATATAATTGGGTACCCTTGTAAGAGCCTTAGAGTAGCTGACTTTGACGTGTCTGATGGCAGTGCAACTACCTTTGCAGTCTGGGCAGAAATGGGGGCATAGCTAGTAAATTTGTGCCAGCCTTGTTTTTGTGTGTGTGTGAGAAATCTCCAACAGTGTGTGTGTCAGCTGCTTGGGACAGGGACACAAATCACTGGTTTCACAGAGAGTGATAGATGGCTTGGCTTGGACACACTGCTGAGGACTCAACTGTACAGCTGTGCCAGTGGGGAGTCTTACTGGGGACCTGGAGAGAGAGAGAGAGAAACCCAGACCCCAGACTGTGTGTGTTCCCTCTATGTTCTTAAGGGAAATTGTGCTTGATGCAGAGAGTTGCATCTGGAAATATTGTGTATATCTATTTTTGTTCAAGTGAACGTCCCTCACTAGTGTCTGTGGTGAGGATTCAGGCTTTTTGATTACTGGCCCAGAGAGGGGATGTTGCAAACATTTTCCCATTTGGGCATTGACTGAGACTGCCTCTGTTAGAGCTGTTCTTGATTTATAATTCCAACATTTCTGACTTTGGACTTGGCTGACAAATGAATCTTAAGGGTGATTTGTTAGCTTGTTACTTTTGTTAACAGAGGAGTGGCTAAACCTAATTATCTGATGTTATCCATGTCATTATTCCTCACTGTAGGTCTTTGATTTGAGACGGCAACCTTTAGCTTGGACAGATCCAAGGCTCAAGCTCTTCATTTTCCCATAGTCCCCTGCTGCTTTCTAACCCTCTGATCTCATTTGCCACATTCTGTTAGAAGTGATCCTTAGCTCTCGCTCGGGTAGTGTCAGATAAGTGCATTTTATACTGGCTTTTCTGGTTTAAACTCTAGCTTTTAGTAAGTCATCTTCTCTTCACCTCCCCTCCCTTAGTCCATTTAGCCTTTGACTAGTGTAGTTATTCCCCTTTTGTAAGATAAACGTGTGGTGCCTTTTTTCTTCTCAAACTTATTATTCTTATGTTTTTTTCTAAGGGTAGTGTTTGTGTTTTTCGTAGTTTGGTGTTTGAACTTTTTGGTTGTGGCCGAGAAACCCTCTGGGTTTAAGAAGTGCTCCTTATGCAATTGGAAGATGCCCAATTCTGACTTGCACGAGGAGTGCTTGTATCGTTTAGGGGCTCCTTACCTCGAGGTTGAATGCAACATTTGCTTGCTACTAAAGGTATGGAGCAGGGGAGTCCTTATGTTTCCTTTCCTCCCAAGACCCCCCCCCCCTTGTGTTTCAAAAACAGACCGTACCAGTCATTTGGGGGCTCCTCCTTTCTCAAAGAAACACAGGCTGTCAGATCCTAGATCCCTGGATCTGACTCCAGCCCAGGGCATACCAGCTCTGTGATTTTCATATCCTACACCCTTGGGCGTTTCTGCCGGATCCAAGGCCTCCTCCGGTCAAGACCAGACCAGTCTGTGATACGACTAGTTTGTCTGATCTGACTTTCTATCTCTCGACCTTCTGATCTGACAGGTGTGTCAGGTCCTCTGACTGTTATAGAGGATTCGGCTTCACCTGGATCCTCCAGGCATTTGTTACCGTCAGCTGCTAGACATCAGAGCTGAACTCCAGAATTTAGACACAAATCTTCAGGGTCCAAGATTGGATCCCCAGCGAAGTCTATCCTCTCATCCACTTCTTGCATATCTTCCAGGAGCTTGTTACCATCTGATATGGACAGGATGATGAGCTTCTTCAAAGCCCAAATAGAGCTGTGGCATCTGGCGTTCCCAGCCCATCTGGCTAGGGGAGGCTCTCCAGTCCTGGGTCATCATTCTCCTCTTCTGATTCTAAGGGCCTCAATCTCTGGACCCAGCAACCTGCAAAGAGATCTGGAATGTTTAGAGTATCCCCTTTTTCTAGACTCTCTCAGGGTCCCTGGCCTGTTCTGTTCCTCTGCCCTCTGATCAGTGTGCGCCCCATGCCAGAATGGTCGGTGTTGGTTGCCTGGGGGGCAGGGTCTGGTCCAGGCCTTTCAGACTGATCCTTACCCCTGGGGGCCTCGTCCCTAAACAGCTCAGGACCAGTATCGTCTGGGGGCCAGGGGGCTATGTCAGGATCCATTCATCCTTTCCAGGCGGCTTTGCTATGTGGGAATGGGGGGACTTCTTCCAGCCCGTCTGCCTTCAGGGTGGTAGAGAGGATCTTCTCTAGGACTGGAGCATCTTCTTCTGCCTCTCCAAGTCTACCCTTTCCTCTCTACTTTTGGGTGATTAGGCCTCCTATCCTGTCCAGGATCAGCCCTCCCGTACTAGCCTTCAGGGGGTGTCCTCCCCTCACAGGATCCCCACATCTGCTGAGTCCTCCCCGGAGCCTTCGAGGCACCTCGTAAGAGAGAGTGCAAGAGGAGGCACTTGGACTCGCCCATGGAATCCCTTAAACTGGACATGGACCTTGAAGAAGGAGCCAGGTCTCTCAGATCGCTGCCAAACAATGTGTCCTTTGGGGACATCCTAGATGTTCATAGTGTTTCACTGTTGCAGTCATCACTGTAGGGTTCTTCCTGCCGGCAGGCAGTCCTTGGTCGGCCAGAATCCCAAAGTCTGGGTCCGGCGTCAGCTGTTCAGTCACGCGCCCTGACGTCAGAGCGCCAGGAGTACAAAGCTGCCAGCCGACGCCATGTTCTCCAGTCTTTCTTGCCGTGCGGTGGAAGCAGTTCACAAGTGCCGGTCGGCTGACTCCTGATATTTTTTTGTGCTTCATTCCGAAGACTTACTTCTTCTCAAAGCTAAGTACCCCGTTGGGGAAACTTTTTTTTCTTGCTCCAGTCCGCAGTCCGATGTCAGAAAAAGTTAATTGTATTTTTTGTGGGAAGCAAATACGTCATAAGGATTTCCACTCTTACTGCATTCCTTGTTTAGGCCCTGACCACGACGTAGCTAGTTGTCGGTTTTGTGCTAGATTTAACCAACGTACTATTAAGCGGAGGTACGACTTTGCTTTTCACTACTTTGGAAGGTGATTTAATTTATAATATGTCGTCGGACACTCTTCCGACTACCGGAGTTCAAAAACGACGCAAGGATAAGGACAGGCCTCCGAGGTCCAAATCAGACAACTGTTTTCAAGCAGAGCCAGCTACAGGTTCGGCCATCATCAATGAGGCGCTTTCGCAGCCCTGTCGTCGGCCATTTCAGAACAGATTGCCGAAACGGACTCCCACGAGGAGCCAACTAGGCCTTTGAGTACTCCAGCTGCAGGACCTTCGGACAATGCTCCCTTGGATGGGTCTGGAGCGGCTGTGCAGGTACTGGCTTCTGAGGGGGTTTTCAGTCCTACACAGCTTCTGATAAAGGCAAAGACAAAGGCGAAGACTCCTTCTAAATCAAAGACTCCAGCCCAGGCTTCTTCTGATCCGGGACCCAAATCTCAGAAACAGCTGCTTAAAATGGCAGAGGACTTACTAACCATGATTAGGGGTTCACATCCCCCTCCAGACATAAGGCCAAGGCGAGAATTGGATTATGAATCCTCTGATGAGGCATCTATTTCTTCAGTGTCTTCCTCTGAACAGGAATATACTTTCCCTCCTTATGAGGATTTTGATGCTGAGGAATCCATTCCATCAGCTTCTCCCCGAGGATTTTTCTTTTGGTGAAACTTTACATGACATGAGGGAACATTTTCACTGGGAAGGACAGGAGTACTCTGAATCTAAGAGAAGGCTTAGGGATTTCCTTCTTCCCCAACATTGACCCCTGGCTATTCCTCCTACTTTGGATATTGTGGATGATGCTTTCTCTGAGGCTAATTTAACTCCTGACTCCTTTTCTCTAGCCCCTGCTAAGCCTGACAGATATTACAGGGTCCCCGACTCCCACCAGTTCCTTTACAAAAATCCTGCTGCTGATCTAGAAACCATTTCTCAGGATGTCCTTCAAGGATGCATCTGCAGTCATAACATATGGGTTGTCCTGCCTCAGGCAGCCCTTCGGTCAGCCGGATTCCAAAGTCTGGGTCTGGCCTCGGCTGATGTCGCACTTTCCCCGACGTCAGAGCGTCTGGGGTATAAAAGCATCAGCCGATGCCATTTTCCTCAGTCGTTCTTGCTGCGCGGTGCCCGAAGCAGAAGCTGGGATTTCTTATAAGTTCAGCCCCCAAGATTTAGCAGGAATTGGCCAACTAAAAATTGGTCCTTTCCCAGCTCGGACAGGCCTCAGAGAGGTAGATATAGGCGCTCCAGAGGGAGGGCCCAGGCACAGACTTCTTACAGGCCTAGACAGTGGAGTGCTTCCACCCCCAGGGGTGGAGAGGACAGACCTCAATCTTATAGAAAACAGGCTCAATGACTCCCCCTGCATGGCTCCAGGAACCTCTCTCCTGAAAGCCCCTCTAGGAGGAAAACTCTCTTTTTCAACAAAATTGGACTTGCATAACCAAAGACAAGTGGGTTCTGGATGTAGTTTCAAGAGGTTACAAATTCCACTTTCATACCTTGCCAAGACCAAACGGATGGCCAGACCTACCAAAACACCAATGGGCAGAGGCATTAAACCAGGTGGGATCCCTCATGGCTATGAGGGCCATAGAACTGGTTCCACAATCGGAGACTGGGCAAGGCTTTTACTCAAGTCTCTTTCTAGTTCCAGAAAAAAAAATTCATGGAGACCCATCCTGGATCTGTCAGTCTTAAATACTTTCCTGGAGATACCAAAGTTCAAGATGCTTACTCTGCAGCAGCTCCTGCCAATGTTGAGCAAAAATGCATGGATGATGACATTGGATTTAAAGGAGGTTTACCTACACATCCCTATCGGACAGGAGTGCAGAAAATACCTCATGTTCAAGGCCGGCTCGAAACATTACCAATTCTCTGCGCTGCCCTTTGGCTTGTCTACTGCGCCCAGGGTCTTCACCAAGTGCCTGGCACCAGTAGTGGCTTATTGCAGACTCAAGGGAATTCAGATTTACCCTTATCTGGACGACTGCCTTATTCAAGCAGACAGCAAGGATGTCTTACTCCAGAACCTGAAATTTGTTCAAAATCTACTCAAGTACCTGGGATTCACTGTGAACATAAAGTCAAATTTGACACCCACACAACAGATAACCTTTCTGGGTGCTTTTCTAAACACAACAACCCAGATGGCATTCCTGACATCCGAAAAACAACTACAGCTGGCTTCAACTTTCAAAACCTTGGCGTTAATGTCTCCGCTAACTGCAAGGAAATTCCTGCAGGCTTTGGGTTACATGGCCTCCTGCATCCTTCTCGTACCATATGCAAGACTACATATGAAAAAAATACAATGGTATCTAAAAAGTGTATGGTCCCAGCATTGCCACAGCCTAGACACACAGATTGCTGTCTTGCCTTGCCTACAAAAGGAATTCCATTGGTGGACCATGGCATGTCTTCACAACAAAGGGAAAGCCTTCAGTATGCTTCCAGCCAGCCAAGTGTTAACCACGGACGCCTCTGATTACGCATGGGGTGCCCACTTGCAGGGGAAAGGCCTGCAAGGTTTTTGGACAGAGGATCAGAAGCACCTAGATATCAATTTAAAAGAGATGTTAGCTGTACAGAATGCCCTCTTGGCTTTCAGGGATCTTCTACAGCCAGGACAACTACTGATACGGACAGACAACACCACAGTCATGTGGTACATAAACAAGCAAGGGGGTTCACACTCCTACCCCCTTTGCAGACTAGCCATGACTCTATGGAACACAGCTCTAGATTGCAAAGTGGTTCTACAAGCTCAGTTCCTGCCACGGAAACAAAATATTCTGGCAGACCGCCTGAGCAGGAACCTGTCAGACCCACACGAGTGGATGTTAGACACCTAAATATTCAAGATGATTACAGAAGCCTGGGGCTGCCCGGACATAGATCTATTTGCATCCCCCCTCAACCACCAGTTACAGATTTTTTGCACAAGGACATTTGACAAACTAGCATGGAAAGTGGATGCTCTCTCTTTCAGTTGGAGGAACCACTCTGGGTATGCCTTTCCTCCACTACCTCTTCTTCCACGGGTGTTATTAAAGATCAAGCAGGACAAACCCAAGATGACTTTACTGGCCCCAAATTGGCCTCGTCAATTTTGGTACTCAACACTGATGAATCTATCCCAGGAGCCTCCTTGGATTCTTCCTCAGATTCCAAATCTTTTGTCCCAACACCAGGGCCAGGTTCTGCACTCTCATATCAAAACTCTCAGCCTGACAGCCTGGCGTATTCAGGGTCTATGATTAATCCCACCCTTCCCAAACAGGTCATGGATGTCATCTTAGAAGCCAGACGGCCTAGCACTAGAAAATCTTATGCAGGTAAATGGAAGAAATTTTGCACCTGGATGCATGCTCAGGTTTCGGATCCTCTCATTCCTAATATCCCATTGATTGTACATTACCTGATAGACATGCTACATAAGGGTTTATCCTTCTCCTCCATAAAAATACATGCATCAGCTATCTCTGCACATTACAATACAAATCCTCCAATCTTTTCGCATCCACTTCTGAAACAATATCTCAGAGGAGCAAAGAATTTAAGGCCCCCTAGGACACCACCCATACCTGCCTGGGACCTCAACTATGTTCTGGAAAAACTCACTCTGCCTCCTTTTGAGCCTGCTGCCACATCTGATATTAAGTATTTATCATGGAAGACAGCTATCCTACTGGCTTTGACTTCAGCCAGGAGAGTCTCGGAGTTACAAGCACTCATGGCTGTGGAACCTTATATTATTTTTCATCAAGATAGGGTGTCTTTAAGGACTAATCCTACTTTCATGCCTAAAGTGGTTTCCAAAGTGGCTTTAAATCAAACTATTCATCTGCCAACTTTTTTCACTAATCCACAAAATAAGGGGGAAAGGATCTTGCGTTCCTTGGATGTACACAGGCAACTTCGTTTTTGCCTGGACAGAACCAAGGATATCAGGAAAACAGAGCAACTGTTTGTTTCTTATGCAACAAATTCCCAAGGCAAAGCTATTTCAAAACAGACCATTTCTAAATGGATTGCTCATGGAATCAGATTTTGTTACTCTCATCATGGAAAGCAAATCCCAGGAAAAATTAGGACTCACTCTACCAGAGCTGCTGCTACTTCAGCTGCCTTTCTCAGGGGAGTACCTACCAAAGATATTTTGGAAGCTGCAACTTGGAGTTCAGTGCATACTTTCTCTAAGCACTATAATCTCCCTCTTTACTCCAAGTCTAGGGCAGGCTTTGCTTCTGCAGTCTTGCAGGGCCTTCTAGCCGCCCCTTCTTCTCTATAACCACCACCCTTTATCTCAGCTTTGGGATTCAACCCTACAGTGATGACTGCAACAGTGAAACACGATGAACATAGTACAGTTGTGTACACTTACCATAAATGTAGATGTTAGAGTGTCTTCACTGTTGCAGTCTGGGTTACCCACCCTCCTGTCCCCCCTTATACTTTCATTACTGTTATACTTTCATTACTGTGGTTCCCTACTTCACCCTTCTTCTGAGGTGTATTTGCTACAAGGTATGGGGTTTGTTGTATGTTACATTTTTGTTTTACTATTAGTCTTCACTTTTGGGCACCTGACATCTGGGGCAAGAAAGACTGGAGAACATGGCGTCGGCTGGCAGCTTTGTACTTCTGGCGCTCTGACGTCAGGGAGCGTGACTGAACAGCCGACACCGGACCTAGACTTTGGGATTCTGGCCGACCGAGGACTGCCTGCCGGCAGGAAGAACCCTACAGTGATGACTGCAACAGTGAAGACACTCTAACATCTACATTTATGGTAAGTGTACACAACTGTTCTATATCCTTGGGCGAACGGTCTCCCCATCTTCGGAGGAGTCCATGTTCCTGAAGGCTTTCGGGATGGGCCCATCTACTTCCTGGGTGTTCCCCTGCTGATGAGTTGGTGGATCTTATCACCAGCAGAGCTTTGAAGGAACCCGACACTGTTGAACCAGTTCCTAAGTGAGTCGACAAGTTCCTTAGTCCTTCCATCGACCATCCTTTCCAGAGCAAAGGGGTCCCAGTCGATGCCATTGTGGTTGCTGCTGCCACCAAGAAAGTAGCTGGAGGAGCAGAGCTCCACAGTCAATCCCCTGAACAGGGGGTCTCTGGCATTTGACTGGCATGGGAAGCATGTGTTTGCCTCGGCTACCTTTGGACTGAGGGCAGTTAATTACCTGGCACTCTTTACCCGCCTTCAGAGGGACTTTGTCAAAGAACTCACTAATTCCCTTGTAGAGTTGTTGCCGGAGGAGGACCTCAGGATGGTATCTCCCAAGTGCTGTACTGTGATGTATCTTACCAATTCCTTGATGAATTTAATTTCCAATGCAGTGGAGGGTACCTCTCGAGTGGCAGGTATCGGCATAGCTATAAGGTGGCATGCTTGGTTACTACTATGCAGGTTTGCGAAGGCCTTCAAAATGTCTTTTACCAACTCTCCCTTTGATGGATCCACTCTCTTTGGACCTTCTGTGAAATATTCTCTAACCTGTAATGAGCAGGAAGGGAAGATCTTGTCCGCAGTTGGGATAAAGTTTTGTACTCCTCAGAGGTTGTTCTCCAAGACCTAGTGAGGAGTGAAGAAAATGTGGTGCCAGAGATCAGTCTTCCTTCCAGGATGTTCCTGATTCCTCTTCCAGAGACAGACGGAGAAGATTCAATAGCAGATGCCGCCCTCCAGGGCTTCAGGGAACCTTCCTGTGAGCTGCCCTTTTCAGTGCTCCTGAAGCATTGCCCGACTGCTCTGTTCTGCTCTGGAGGCAGTTGGAGGGTGTCTTTCCCTTTACCCACTGTTCTGGACAAGCATTACTTCCGATCATGGGTGTTGGACATTGTTCCAGGGGTTATTTAATTCCCTTTTTTCAACCCCCTCCAATATGAAGGTGTCTCCCCAATGTACCACCCTGCCAGAGGGAGTAGACCACCCTGCCAGAGGGAGTAGACCTTCAAGGATGTTCAACTTCAAAAAAGAGCCATACAACAGGTCCTGGCAGGACAAAAGATCTGGAACTTGCTCTCACTTTTTCTTTTTAGTGCCAGAAAAGACCAGGGGCCTGCTTTCTGTTCTGGATCTCTGTGATTTGACTGTCTGTCAAGAAGTCCAAGTTCCAGGTGGTCAGTGTTCAGTCCATTCCGCCTCTTTTACGTAAGGACAATTGGATATGTTCAGTGGATCTCTAGGACGCCTACTGTCACATCAAGATAGACAGGCGGTCAAGTAGATACCTTCGTCTACTGTCACATCAAGATAGACAGGTGGTCAAGTAGATATCTTCGCTTCCAATTTAAGGGCCAATCATTACCAGTTCAGAGCCTTGCCCTTTGGACTCGCCACCCCCTGAGTGTTTACCAAATGTATGGCAGTGGTGGTGGCTCACCTGAGGCTGCAGGGATTCCAGGTGTTTCCGTACTTCGATTGGCTCCTCACAGCACCCACACAGCATTGACTGTCATAAGTCATCTGATAGGTTATACGCCTGTTCAGCCAATTGGGCATAACTGTGAACCTCTCAAAGTTAAATCTGGTTCCAACACAGAAATTAGAGTTCGTAGGAGTTCAGCTAAACTCCGTTTCACAGATTGCATTTTCCCATTTGAGCATTGACCTAGATTGCCTCTGTTAGAGAGAGATTCTTGATTTACAGCTCCACTATTTTGGACTTTGGACTTGGCTGAAAATGAACCTTAAGGTTAATTTGTTTGTTGCTCTGTTAACAGATGAAAGGCTAAACCTAATTTTCATCAGGGAGCCATGTCCGTCTCACTGACCTCCGTATAAGTCTCTGGAATGTATTTGAAGGATATTTCCCCTTTTCCCCAAGTCCACCTATTCAATGATTTTGAATCTCCTAGGGATTTAACTTCTGTTTGGGGAAAGTCTAATCTGGTCTCCCTTTAAAAGAGAACGGCATCCACAGACTCGAAGAAAAAAATCTTTTTATTTCATCATGGTTTGGTGTTTCCTGCATTTTAACACCACTCTGGGACTATTTACAGGTTTATAAATATTTTGTATATAATTTCTGAGTCTGACCACATGAGGTCTAGCATCTTGAAGTACTTTTGATTGTTTAGTCTACCTCTAGGTAGCCCACAATGCAGTGCTCGTCTGTATATATAAAAAAAAAAAATCACGCAGGCCTTTTTCTTCCTAAAGCTCCTGTCACTGCATTGATTTTATATGCATGCACTGCTGTGTTTCAGTCAGTATTAAGTAACATTTCATGCTGCTCAGTAACTACTTAAAGCATAGACAGTAGAAAGTCCGTTCTGGGGCATTTGCAAAGTGTTTTTTTTACTGCTGCTCCTTTTTACACTAGCTAAACTACATTCTTTTGTGAAGCCTGAATTGTACTACTTGGACTCCTGTCTCATCCCCCTTCACACCTAACCACCCTAGCTGTCAAGTGCTAAGGGAATTTGAGCTGTTACCTGCTGTGATTGACAGCTCACACCAGGAGACTTTACTCATGTACTGTTTCCTTGTTCTAGCCTTTACTTTCTGTATGCTTTACTAAAAAGGCTCACCCAGACTCTGCTACACGTTGCTGCGAGAGAAAGGTTAGTTTGCATTTTATTTGTTGTATTTTGTATTACTTTATTGCCTTTTTCTATTTTGAATACTGCGATTTGTTTTCTTTTACCTTGTGTTTTACTTGTATTCTGCTTTTAACTGCATATTAAAACTTGAAAAGAGACCACAGCTCTGTGTCTTGTGTGACAGGCAGAAATTTTTCCCTACCCGGTTGCTGTTGTGTTCTTAAACACCACTCTTTCTAGTTGCCTGCCCCTTATGTTAATTTGATCATATATCTCATTTCCTCTCTGCTTTTACGGTCTTGTGCGAGGTAAGCGCAAAATTATCATTTTCTGAAATCACTCCCCCTTCAACTATTTAAATTTATTGGCCATCCTACTGTATTCCATAGTACCAGAATACAAAAGTGACCACCCCCTTTCAATCTATCTTGCTGTTTTAAAAATAGTGAGTCTCCACTAAAACTTAACTTTTTAGACCGGTAGAACTTAAGTTACCTACTTTCACATCTTAACTCCTCTAGTGCACACTGCAGTTTTTAGGATAAACCATTTTTTTCATCTTGCCTTGAGCATCCCTGTGACTAGCACTTGCTCGAAAACCTGCTAGAAAGCAATAATAAGTCTTAAACTGATATAGGCACTCAACTCTTCTTGTTAATAAAGAGAAATTAATCGTAGGCACTAAACCGCCTATAATTGCAAAGTACCTTGCTAAGGCAAGGGAAAACAGCTCTTGTACTTTACAAAAAAAAAAAGTGCCAAACCAGGCATGTCCAAGAGTCAGCTTCCGGTGATTTCTCCTGTCCACCTGGTGAATCTGGTCATACTGAGGCAATGCAGCAATTGCCTCATGTACACAGACAACCCTCTCATCCTACTACCCAACATTGCAACCTGACTTACATACCCAAACTGGAAGCAAAGCTCTCTCCACCCAAGATTGTTCTAGACAGTCAAGAGGAGAAGGTTAACACCCACACTACACCTCAAGCAACACATAGCCCTTCTAAACCCACACCACCAAGACCATCACATAGCAATACTAAACCCTCATATGCGGAGGCCCTTAACAGTAACCTGTCCAAGCAACAAGGACCTCTGAAGCTGAAATGCAAACAAACACCAATCACAATAAAAGTGCCACATAGCTAACAACAACAGTGTGCCACCCAGCAGCCCCAAAGGCAAGATAATGTACCCAACATTTTAGTCATAGGTGACTTTATAGTCAGGCACACTGATGTCCCACTCACCAGGCTGAACAAGGAGAAAATTACAGTCGGCTGCCTGTCGTGTGCCAGGATCCGCCACATAACGCATACACTCAAGTCACTCCACAGCAAGTACAAATATGACTCTGTCATTGTCTATGTTGGAGTGAATGACTTGAGGCATACCTCCCTGGACTACATGAAGAGACGTGAAAAAGCTCTCTGATCATGTGGCCCAGGCAGGTATGACCCTAGCCCTGAGTAGCATCCTGCCTTCACCCACAATGATACCACAGTATAAGGACAAACATGATTGACTTCAATAATTGGCTAAGCTTCTGGTGTCATTCAAAGGGGACCCAGTATATGTCTTCCTGGGACGACACGATGCTTTGCCAGAGATGGTCTGCACCTGTCACCCCTGAGATTCTGGTTACTGGCTAAGGCTCTTGCCAGCCCTATAGTGCCTTTTTTAGGCAAAGTTGAAAGGATAAAACTACCACCATAACTGGTACAAGCATGCAAAATCTGAAGGTAATGCTACTCAGTGCTAGAAGTCTGAACCTCAAAATGCACTCTCTCAAAGCAATCCTAAAAATGGAGAACACTGATATCTGTGCAGTAACTGAGACCTTGTTCAAGGCTCCAGAGAGCACCCCTGCAATACCAGGCTACAACTCTTGCCACACTTTTCGGCCACAAAACCAAGACCAAAACACTAACTGTGGAGGAGTGTCCATATTCACCAAGGATATTCACAACTCCAGGCTAGTTGCACAACACAGTGCATCTGAAATTCTCCAGGTGCAACTAACACTAGGTAAGACTGCAATCCAAATTGTAGCTTGCTACAGATCCCCCAGCATGCCCCAAGATTCTCACTACACCTTTCCAAATGAACTGGAAAATATTAAGATACAACCAAACACCCTAATACTGGGTGATTTTTCAACTACCCTGCCATTAACTGGGAAAACTACTCGTGTACCAACACCTTTGCCCAACTGTTCTTGGAATTCATAAATTCCAATGCCCTGGATCAACTAATCCATAGTCCCACCAGGGGCTCCAATATCCTAGACCTGGTTATTACCAACATGGGAAATCGATGCTCCACACCTATGGTCACCCTCTCGTTGGTCAGGTCTGACCATAAGCTAATCACCCTTAACATCCACATTCCTCCCCCAGTAAGGATACCTCCGTAAAAAAAAACTTCTCCAAAGCCAACTTCATGCTACTTAAGTCAGAAGTGACAAACTTCATGACACCCATGCAGATGGGAACTGAAAGATCGACTGAATCCTACACAAAGGCACTGCACGCACACATCCACTTGTGCATGAATCGTGGCATCCCAAAGAGAACCAAGACACGCCTCCAAAAAAAGAAGCCAATCTGGTGGTCCCCTGCCATAAACAAACTTTACAACAAAAGGAAGAAACTGTTGCAGAAAAGAGGAAAATCCCAGGATGCAAAAAACTCCCTTAGCAGCCTCAGTAAAAAGCTGAGATCCCTCATAAAATCTTCCAAAGCTAGTTACGAAAATAAAATTGCCAAAGACTCCAAAGACAGCCACAAGGCTTTCTATAGCTATGTCAAGACTCTAAATGGCAATGCTCAGATCTGCTCTAAGCTACAACAGAATGGCATTAAATATACTGATCCCAAGGATATTGCCAATATCCTGGCAGATCGACTCAGTGCCAACTTCACCCCCCTCTCACCTCTAAAGGGTCCATCTCAATATCAAATGATTGCCAAATTCTGGTAACAGCCACACAGGTAAAAACTGCACTCTCCAAAGCTAAGAATACAGCATCCATGGGACCAGACGACATCCCGGGCTGTGTACTACATGAACTACAAAATGAACTGGCACCTCACCTAAGTGTCATTTTTAATCCATAGCCTCATCTCAGGCTTTGTGCCCAGTGAGTGGCGCACAGCTACAATTATCCCACTCCACAAGAGGGTATCCACCTTGGATTCTGGGCACTACCGCCCCATCAGTCTGACTAGCCTGGTCTGCAAAGCCATGGAACGTATTATCATGGAACTTATAAACAAAGACATTGGCAACCTTCAAACACTGGAACCCACCCAGTTTGGATTTGTGAAGGCCGATCTTGTCTCCTGAACCTGATTGATTTCTTCGAATCAGTCTCCAAAGCTGTGGACAAGGGTAAGGCTGTCCAAACAGCCTATCTGGCCAGCACTAATTCAGCCAAAGCTCCCATGGGCTGAAGCTAAATGCCAAGAAATGTTTAGTTATCCCCTTTGGGAAAAAACATGTACCCGTGAATTATCACATAGGTGGCAGTACACTAAACACCAAAAGTGTGATAAGGGACTTGGGGACACAGGTGGACAGTGGTCTCACCTTCGATAACCACATCGCCACAATAGTCAGGAAATCCTTCTGTGTGGCACACCTAATCACTAAGGGCTTTTCATCCAGAAAAAAGGAGGTCATTGTCCCACTGTACTCATCCCTCATTAGACCCATTGTAGACTACAACACCCCGTTTGGTATGTACGTCTCAAGGCATCTGCAACATCTGGAAAGGCTGCAGAAATACCTCACCAAAAGAATCACAGGCATAAAGCAGATGACCTATGCTGACAGTCTAAAAAAAAAAAAAAAAAAAAAAAACCTCCAGCTGTACTGTTGTCGCATATAGTCTACTCAAAGGCGATCTCTGCTTAACATACAAGGCCATGTCAAACCCAGAGCAGTTGGACATGCTCCACTTAAAGAAATCTTAATCCCTCAGAGCCACATGCTCCAGGGATCTAAACCTTGTCATCACAATGAACAAATCATGCTGGAGGGATATGTTCCGGACCCAAAGACTCCCCCAGACTCTGGAATAGACTGCCCATACATGTCGAGCAGATCGCCTCTTTGGCCCTCTTCAAAAGGAACCTTGACTGTTGGCTGGGAGATGGGAAATTCACCCCAGGGATCACATCAGCTGCACTGCTAGACAGGGGTCCAGGGAAGTAAATATTGTGGGAAGAAATAGCCAGGAAATGGTTATGGCTAGGCTTGTATAGGCCCTAGGGCTGATGGCCTAATACCAACCTATGAATCTATTGGTAGGGGAAGGACTCTGGAACTGTGACATCACAGCATGGGTGGGTTTTTAGGATGGTAGTGGTGATGTCAGTTGTGGGGAGGGAAATGGCCAGAAAGCTACCTGTATTCCTTGGCCTTGATGACATCAGTGAATTGGAGACTGCAGCAAGCTTTTCAAGGGTGGGACAAAAGTTTTTTGAAAGTGAAACCACTACAGTACAGTAAGGTACTGTTCTTGTGGAGAGAAACTGTCAATTTAAAATATTTTAAATGCTGTCTTCCTTATTCATAGCAGGGCCAGTAAATGGGGAGAAAAAAGACAGAATTTGAGCTTTTAATAATAGAATCCCATTGTTGTCCTTTAAATCTGCATCAGCAGGTATGAAACTTGTTTACTAGAAAACCATGATTCAAGTTGCTGTCACCTTGGCTAGAAGAATGTTAGAGCTGCAGGCCTTGTTGATCTGTCCCTCCATGTTTTGTGTTTTACAAAGACTGTGTCCGAGGACCAGTCCCTCTTTCATGCCTAAAATAGCTACTGAAACAGTTTATGTATAGAATTGTCATTGCTGTAGCAGCATTAGCTGTATGGGGCATATCCTGCCAAGGATACAACAGCTGGCTTGTCTTCCAAAGCCTTGGGTGTACCTCACATGCACCTAAACTGCTGGGGGCATGATTTCCTGAGTTTGGGCTTCAAGTACCTCAGAACTTTGGCACCTTATTGAAGCCTGAGGATCAGTGGTTTTCTAACTTTGGGAAACTCTTTCACAATATATATTGATATTTCTGTGAAAACTGCTTACTGCTTCTAATTTGCTTGGGAATACCTAAGGCTACTTCAGCAGTAATTTAATGACTGAACATAGCACAGTTGTACTGCATGTCAGGAAGATGAAAAAATATGAAAATCACACCTCATAACCCACAGGACCCCACTTTATTTGATAACCAGTTGAGTGCTTTGGTTTGTTAGGGGAAAACTCTACCTTAGAACTTAAACATGATGTTCTTTGTGTTTCACTGTTGCAGTCATTACATTTGGGTTATCTGCTTGCAGTAGCCTTCAGTCAGCCTGATTAACAAAGTCGTGGGTCCTGCATCGGTTGCTGTCCCATCTTCAATGACGTCAGGTCGCCGGGGGTATAAAACATGTAACCGACGCCATTACATCAGTCTTTCTTGCCGTGCGGTGCCCGAAGCAGAAGCAGTTTGCAAATGCCGGTCGGCCGACTCCTGAAATTTTCGTTTTCGAGTTTCAGAACCGAAGTCTTCAACTAAAGCAAAGTACCCCGTTGGGGAAACTTTTTCTTGCTCCTTACCTATGTCAGTAAATGTTAACAATTGCATTACTTGTGGAAAGCAAATACCTCACAAAGATTTTCATTCGTACTGTATTCCTTGCCTAGGCCCTGACCACGACGTACCTTGCTGTCGGTTGTGTGCCTTATTTAATCCGCGCACTATCCGTCGTCAGTATATTTTCAGCTATAAATATTTCTGTTCTTGGTTCAATTATCCAGAAATGTCTTCGGTTAGCCATCCGACTACTGGTATTCTGAAAAAATGCAAAGATAAAGACAGAGACAGGCGGCCTAGGTTCAAAGCTGCCAACACCGCTTCTTCTAAGCCAATCGCCAGTTCGCCGGTACTCAGTGGGGCGCTTTCGCAGCCCCTAATACCCACTAATTCTGATTTGCAGGCCTCTACTGAGACCCGCGAGATGCTTCAACTGTGGAACCTACGGATGTCTATATCTTGGATGGGTCCGGATCCGCTGTGCAGGCACCGGCTTCTGAGGGTGTATTCGGGCCTACGGACTTGCATATTAAACAGACGCCTCCTTCATTTAGGCCTAAACCTCGAACCATGCCTAAGAAACTGACACCCAGGCCACATGCTCAGGTCTCTATGCCTAAAAAATAAATAAGAATGGCTGAAGATCTTGTAACTCTAATTAGGGGAAGCCAACCACCCCCTTCTAAGAAACCTAGGACTGAAGTTAGTTTATGAATCTTCTGACCAGGATTCTGTTTTTTATGATTCTTCTGATGATCTGGATTTACCCTGGTCTACTTATGAGGATTCTGATGCAGAGGACTCTATTCTCTCTGCTTCCCCTCCAGAGGATTTTTCTTTTGGTGAAACCTTACATACTCTTAATGGAGCATTTCCACTGGGAAAGCCAGGATTTCTCTGATTCAAAAAAGAGGCTTAGGGATTTCTTACTCCTGCCTTGGCATAGGCCTTTAACTATATCTCCTTTACTAGACACTGTTGATGATGCCTTTTCAGAATCTTGGCCCCTGATTCTTTGCCTCTTGCTCCCAGAAAACCTGACAGATATTACAGAGTTCCCGATTCACACAAAATCCTATTGCGAATCCAGAGACTATTTCACAGGGACCCAAGGGCATTAAGGCTTCTACTGCTAAAAATCCTACCCCTTCTGATAGAGACTCCAGGGCGCTGGATAGATGGGGGTAAGAAGGTTTACACGTCTGCAACCTTGGCCATTAGGGCTTTAAACTGACAATTTCATATGTTAAAGTAACATGTTATTGGATTGCTTAAACAGAAGATGATGTTGATTCCTGACTGTGCTGAAAACAAAAAATACAGGATTTAATGCATTCTGCTGAACAGGTTGGAAAACGTACTTTGCAATGTGGATCTGATTCATTAGAGGCCACTTGCAGGGCTGCTGTTACTGGGTCTGTGCTCAGAAGGCATGCTTGGCTTAAGGAGCAATCTTTGCCTGATCATGTTAAAGCTAAACTGTTGGATGCTCCCTTAAATCAGGACTGCCTGTTTGGCAACAGAGCTGAGGAAGTTCTTGAAAAGATGGAAGATAAAGCTAAATCTATGCAAATTGTTAAAGATTTTTTACAAGTTCAGCCTGCAAGATTTAGTAGGCATTGGCCCTCTAAGAATTGGTCCTTTCTAGCCCCTTCCAGGTTTTCTCAATCCAAACCCAGGCACAGCAGAAACCCCAGGTTTCAGTCCCAGGGGGCTCACAAGACTAAGCAGTGGGGGGTTTCCACATCCAAATCTGGGCGTAGTAAGACTCCCCCCTATGGAAAACTGTCTCAATGACTTGCTTTTAAAACTTCCAAGCACTTCCCAAATGAATGCTCCTTTAGGCGGAAACATTGGTCTGCAGGCAAAAAACTGGGAACTCATTACCCAGGACAAATGGGTTTTAAGTATAGTGTCCCATGAATACAGATTTCACTTCCACATGTTACCAACACCAAGCGGGTGGCCAGATCTACCCCCAAATCATTGGGCAGAGGCCCAAAAACAAGTACTCTCTCGCTTAAGCATGGGGGCTATTCAGTTGGTACCAGAAGAGGAAAAGGGACAAGGTTCTTTTTGAGACTTTTTCTGGTACCCAGAAAAGACAATTCGTGGCGTCCTATCTTGGACCTTTCTACTCTAAACACCTTTCTGGTGATTCCAAAATTCAAGATGCTGACTCGGGTGCTTCCTATGATAGGCAAAGATGCCTGGTTGGCAACACTAGGCTTAAAAGAAACATACCTGCACATCCCTATCGGGGAGTCTTGCAGATGATACCTACGCTTCAAAGAAGGCTAGATGCACCATCAGTTCTCTGCACTGTCCTTTGGCTTATCTACCGCACCCGGGGTATTACCAAAGTGCCTAGCTCCAGTCATTGCAATTTGCAGGTAAAGAAATATTCATATATACCCATACCTGGATGATTGTCTAATTCAGGCAGAAAGCCAGGACATACGTTTGAATCATCTGGCTTTTGTTCAAAGGGTGCTGACTTGTCTGGGGTACAACATAAACGAAAACAAATCACACCTGGTACCCTGTCAACAAATTATATTTCTGGGAGCAAGCTTGAATACAACTGCCCAGATGACTTTGATCACGCCAGAGAAACGGATTCATTTGACAACCTACTTCAAACAAGTGACCACAAAAACCCAGCTGTCTGCAAGGCAAATACTGCAAGCCTTTGGGTTCATGGCCTCCTGCATTCTTCTAATTCCATATGCAAGGCTGCATATGAGGAAACTACAATGGTATCTCAAAAGCCTATGGTACCAACATTCTCAGGATCTAGAAACAATGATTCCTATCATACCTTGCCTACGCCTACAGTTCCTCTAGTGGGCAGAGGCCTGCCACCAAAACAAGGGACTGCTATTCACACTACCTACCTGCCGCCCAAACCTTAACAGACACATCAGACTATGCATGTGGGGCTCACCTGGCAGGGAAGTGCATTCAGGGCAAATGGAAACCAAGTCAAATGCATCTGCACATAAATCAAAAAGAAATGTTGGCTGTACAGAATGCTCTGACAGCCTTCAAGGACCACATTCTTCCAGGACAACTAATAGTAAAGACTGACACTACCACTGTCATGTGGTACATAAACAAGCAGGGGGGTACACATTCTTACCCCCTCTGCAGACTGGCCATGGCATTGTTGAACGTAGCCTTGAGGGCTACCAAGTGAATCTACAAGCTCAATTCCTGTCAGGAAAACTAAATACACTGGCAGACTGACTAAGCAGAAACCTCATGGACCCACACGAGTGGAAACTGGAACCAAGGATTTTCAACATGTTAACAAGCAAATGGGGGAGCCCAGATATAGACCTGTTTGCCTCCCCCCAGAACCATCAATTGGACACATTTTGCACAAGGATTCCCGACAAGCTAGCTTGGAAAGTGGATGCTCTGTCCTTCAGCTGGAAAAACCTATCAGTTTATGCCTTTCCTCCTCTGAGTCTGCTCTCCAAAGTACTACTAAAGATCAAACAGGACAAACCAAGGACGATTTTAATTGCACCAGACTGGCCACGCCAACACTGGTACGCCCTCTTGCGCAGTGTCACGCTTGGCCCCATGGCACCTGCCTCAGACTCCTTCCCTGTTGTCTCAGTAGGAGAACCAGATTTTGCACCCTCAGCTGCAAACCCTGAACCAAGCAGCCTGGCTAATTACCTAATCTCTCCTTTACCATCCCTCAGTGATGGATATCATTTTAGAAGCAAGGAGGCCTAGTACTAGAAAATCTTATGCTGCAGAATGGAAAAGATTCTGTGCCTGGAACCAATCTCAAGGGATAATAGCAACAGCACCCAATTTACCTCAGATTCATCAATACTTGACTGAGATGATTCATAAGGGCTTGTCCTTTTCCTCCATCAAAATTCATGCCTCAGCCATTTCAGCTCATTATAGCACAGAGCCTCCCCTCTTCTCTCTCCCACTGCTCAAGCAGTTCCTTAGAGGGGCCAGAAATTTAAGGCCACCCAGGAGAGCTCCAACTCCAGGCTGGGACCTTAACTTTGTCTTGGAGAAACTCGCTCTTCCTCCTTTCGAGCCAGCTGCTACTGCAGATTTAAAATTCCTTTCTTGGAAAACAGCTTCCCTTTTAACAATCGCTTCAGCAAGAATGGTATCTGAATTACAGGCCCTTATCGCAGTGGAGCCTTTCATCATCTTTCATGCAGACAGGTTGTCCCTCAACAACCAATCCCTCCTTCATGCCCAAGGTGGTATCCAGTGTGGCTCTTCAGTCCGTTCATTTGCATACCTTCTTTCCTAACCCACAGAACAGAGGAATGGATACTGCACTCCTTAAATATGCACAGCCAACTTAGATTCTATTTGGACAGAACTAAACCTCAAAGGAAATTTGACCAACTGCTGGTGGCATTTGCTGCAGGGACAGAGGGGAAAGCTGTTTCAAAGCAAACCATTTCAAAATGGATAAGCAACTGCATTCATTTCTGCTATAAGCACCATGGAAAACCTATCCCACAGGGCATTAGACCCCATTCAACCAGGGCTGCATCTATCTGTACAGTCTTTCTCAGAGGCGTCCCTAACAGGGACATCCTAGAAGCGGCTTCCTGGAGTTCTGTACATACTTTAACCAAGCATTATCATTTGCCTATTTTCTTTAAATCCCAGAGCTGGATTTGCCACTGCAGTCTTGCAGGGCCTTATAGCTGGTCCTAATTCTATTTAAGTGCCTCCTCCCAACCATAGCTTTGGGAATCTACCCAAATGTTATGACTGCAACAGTGAAACACTAAGAACATAGTACAGTTGTTTACACTTACCATAAATGTAGATGTTCGAGTGTATTCACTGTTGCAGTCCTGGTTACCCTCACTCCAGCCCCCGCTCTTCTTTTGGCTATACCTCTACTTTCCCTTGCTATGCTCAAAAGCTTTTGGCTATACCTCTACTTTCCCTTGCTATGCTCAAAAGCTTTTTGGTGTATTTGCTTTTTTGTTGGAGGTATATCCTTGTATTTATAGATATTAATTGCTTCCCATTAGGGGGGCACCTGACATCTGGGGCAAGAAAAACTGATGTAATGGCGTCGGCTGCATGTTTTATACCCCTGAGGTCATGGAAGAAGGGACAGCAACCGACGCAGGACCCAAGACTTTGTTAATCAGGCCGATTGAGGTCTACTGCAAGCAGATAACCCAAATGTAATGACTGCAACAGTGAATACACTCTAACATCTGCATTTATGGTAAGTGTACACAACTGTATTTATTTCCATTGTATCTTTGTTTTTAATGCCTCAAAGTCACTCCCAAGTGCTTCCCCTCTCCCCGCAATAATTTGTATTTTCTTTTTGCATTTATAAAAGGCACAAACATTTTTCATATTTACAACATGACCATAAGAGAAAGTTATACATTATAGTCAGTATAGAAACATGAAGGTCCTATAACAAAGCTATTTACATAGATGCTTTCTCAAACAAGTTTAAACAATATAAAGACAACACATACATTGTTTGCGATACCATATTTTGATGTGTTTGTGGGTATATTGCTAGGTTCCCTTATAACACGTTACTCTGTAGTGTGCTTGATGTTTTATGCTAGTATATTATTAAAGGTTTGTTCCCAAGTTGCTCGAGTTTTGCTGTTTTGTTTGTTATCCATTACTATTTTGTCTGCTAAAAGGCGTTTAATAGCCACTTTCTTAAAAACCTCCCAAGAGATGTTCATAAAGTGTGTCCATTTGAGGGCTGCATATAGTTTCATTAATGAAAATATAGTTATAAGTGAGTTTGCTTGTTTTACTGAGAAGTTAGATGGACGAATATGTTGTGTCTTTCGGCTTTTCCCGGTTAGGGGTCGCCACAGCGGAACTCCGGTCCGCTAATGATTGGCAGCTGATTTTTACGTGCTGAGTTGCCAGCCCTAACGCACAACCTTCAACGAAGGTACGCCCATTCACCCAAGTCTCCACGCAGAAGACGCTCTAGCTGAGAGTCGAACCTGTCAGCGTCTTACTGTGAGGCGACAACGCTACCGCAGCACCACCACCGCGGCAGCTGGACGAATATGTAATAAGGTAAATTCCCATGTAAGTGTTGATGATTGATATCCCACTTTTTGTAATTGCAATTTCAGTGAATTCGAGTTTATAGATACATTTGAAACTGCAAAATATATGCAGTAAATCTGCTATCTGATCCTCGCAGTGTGGACAGTATGGTGATTTTGTTGCATTGAATTTGTGTAGTAATGCAGGTGTAAAACATGCATTGTACACACAGCTTGTGATAAATAGCAATTTTTTAAGGGGTATGGTTTTCAGTGTTAGGTTAATTACATTTTGTATCTGGTGGTTGTCCAAAGATGGTTGTATTTTCCTCCAATAGTTAGAGAAAAGGAGGTCTTTCTGGAATTTTATTTCCCCTATCATTTTGTATGAGTTTGTTATAGTTTTCTTTGTCATAAGGATAGTCTCCCAGAGCAGAGTTCATTTTTCCGTGTCACTATTGGGTATGGTAAGGTTTTGGAGGTAACTGGAACACATCTCTTTGATTTGTCCAAGCATTATGATGCAAGACTTGGGTAGATTCAGATTATTTCTCATTTCCTGGGTAGTACAATTAAGTAGTTGGTAGATATCTTGTATTCTTTTTTCTTTTAATCAGGGAAAGGAATCTAAATCTAGCATCTTATTTTTAAATTAGGATTTTTATGGAGGGTTTGTAATGTTATCGGAGCTTGCACCAGGTTTAAGGAATGAAATAGTTTTTGTGTTATGTTTATAGAATGTTTTAGAGGGTCTATAATTTTGTGTGCTTGTAGGTCTTTTTTGTTCAGAAAGGGAAATTCTTTGGGATTGATGCCTAGTGATTTGATGTATTTGTAGTATATTATCACCCATGGCGGTGACCAAATTTTTGCTGACTGGTTATACTCTGCTATTCTCAGTATTCTGTTAGTGTGGATAATAGAGTAATAAGTTTTAAAATCTGGTAGGTTCAGACCCCCTTTGTTCTTGGGAAGTGTTAGTTTCTGCTAGGGAGGTATGAATTTGTTTAAAGAATTTATTATGTATAGGTATTTATGATGTCATAAATATATACGTTAAGTAGTATGTTCATTTTAATTATTGAGACTTTGGCCAGAAATGGACGCTTAAGATTGTTCCACCTTGTACAGTCTTGTGTAAAGCTTTACCATTTAAGAGTTATGTTATGTTGGTAGAATTCCTTATTGCTTTGAAAAAAAAGTGATTCCCAGGTATTTAATTTCATCCTTAATTTTTATGGTGTCTAAAAGCGGTATCAATGAAATAAGCCCCTTTGGCCTCAAAGGGAAGATATTAGTTTTATTAAGGTTTAGTTTGTAATTCGACATATAGGAAAATTGTTCAGTTGCATTTATTATTTTGGTCATATCGAAGTTTGGTGTAGTGAAATATGTATTTAAATCATCTGCGAAAGTGAAAAGATGTATTTTGAGGTTATGTAACAAGGCAAGGATGCCCACTATCGCCATTTCTATTTAACTTGCACCTAGAACCACTGTTTTTATTTATTTATTTATTTTTTTTTTTTTAAACAGATGGCGAATGATGGGGCCTACCTTGGTAACATGGTTTTGTTTAGTTCATTTCAGTCCTTCCCATTTCAAGTCCTCTTTGAGCTATGCTAGACATAAGGAAGTGGTGGTGGGTTCTCATGCCATTAAGATAGAATGGCAGGACTGTTAAGCACTGTCCTGTAACACACCTTTGTAGTAGAGCTACTTCTATGTTTCCCTGACTGAGCTTCATTTTACGTGTCTGTCAGAGGTTGTTCTATGCTATAAATAGCTGTTGGCTACTTCCAGCAAAAGAAAGTAGGTAAAAAGCAGGCTTTTGTAAAGAGATTCTTTTGTAGTTGTAAAGGAATTGACGGACCTTCCCTCCCGCTGTCATGCTAAAGTGTGTAAACTCAATGCAGTAAGTGATCCTTTTTGTATCATAAGTAGTAGGACTCCAAAGTAGAGTCTGTCTGTTGCTTCTCAGTGCCTTCAGCATGAAAGATTCAAAGTTTAAAATGTGCTTTACTAGTTACTTAATTAATTCTGTCATGTTCACCCCCCCCCTTTTTTTTTTTTCTATTCCGTGTGGTGTTAGGACCCTTTTCAGCTACGACTCTGGCTACATTGGCAAAGATAATAACGAGTAATAAATGCACTTAGCAGTACAAGGAAAAAATACTGACCTAAAGACAATGGCTGTGTGTTGCACATACAGTCTTTGTCAATGTGTGATAGTGCATAAAGTACAGTTTTGTACCTACCATAAATGTAGATGTCCGAACAGGATAGCATCTGCAGTCCTAACAAATTGTTGTCCTGTCGTCAGGCAGCCCTTCGGTCGGCCGGATTCCAAAGTCTGGGTCTGGCCTCGGCTGGTGTCGCACTTCACCCGACGTCATCTCTGCTGGTCTTCGGGTATAAAGGCATCAGCCGACGCCATTTTCCTCAGTGTTTCTTGCCCCAGATGCCAGATGCCCTCTTGGAAAACTAAATTTTGGATAAATGCCAATGTTTCCAAAAAAAATAGTAGGCAAACACAAAAAATAAGCATGTATGTACATATATACAAACAAGTACACCATAAGAGATCCCCCCCTAGCTAGCTATTAGGAGGGTAAATACCCTAGGAATACCACAGAGGGGAAGGAGGGTGGGTAATCCTGACTGCAGATGCTATCCTGTTCGGACATCTACATTTATGGTAGGTACAAAACTGTACTATGTCCTTCAAGGATGCATCTGCAGTCCTAACAAATGGGTAGAATACCATAGCCAAACTAGGGGAGGTGGAAGAAGAATTATGGTGTAGTTAGGATCTCTTGCAATACAGCAGTGGCAAACCCTGCTCGGGATCTCGAGTATAGAGGTAAGTTGTAATGCTTGGCAAATGTATGCATGGAGGTCTAAGTAGCCGCCTCAGTAATGTCCTTGGTAGCCACTCCTCGTAAGAAAGCTGTGGTAGTGGCTGTAGCCCTTGTAGAGTGAGGTCTTATGTTCTGTGGAATTTGCTTTCCATGGTAGGAGTAACAGAATCTTATGCAATTTCCTATCCACTTGGAGATTGTCTGTTTGGAAATTGCTTTTCCTTCCCTTCCTGTTGCATAAGCTACTAAAAGCTGGTCAGTTTTTCTATTGCCCTTGGTTCTGTCCAGGTAGTAGCGCAACTGTCTATGTACATCCAAGGTATGCAGCAGTCTTTCCCGCCTGTTCTGTGGATTGGGAAAGAAGGTAGGTAGGTGGATTGCCTGGTTTAGAGACACTCTGGATACCACCTTAGGCATAAATGTAGGATTAGTTCTCATGGACACTCTATCTTGATGGAAGATTAGGAAGGGTTGTACTGCCATTAAGGCCTGTAGTTCAAACCCTTCTTGCTGAAGTAATTGCCAGTAGGAAAGCAGTTTTCCAGGATAGGTGTTGAAGATCTGCTGTTGCTGCTGGTTCAAATGGAGGGAGTGTCAATTTTTCTAGCACCAAGTTCAAGTCCCATGCTGGTAATGGTGGTTTCCTAGGAGGTTTTACATTCTTGATTCCTCTGAGGAACTGCCTGAGTAGAGGATGTGAGAAGACAGGGGGATCGAAGCTGTATTCTGCAGAAATAGCTGATGCATGTATCTTGATGGATGAATAGGACAGGCCTGTATGGAGAAGCTCTGCCAAGTACTCCAGGATGTTAGCAATATCTATCTTTGACACATCTTTTCCTCTTTCAGTACTCCAAATGACAAACCTTTTCCATTTTCCTGCATAGTTCCTTCTTGTTGAAGGTCTGCGGGCCTCAAGGATAATGTCTTTAACCCTTTGGGATAAATCTGGGTTAGTTGCTGTTATGTAATGTTCCAGGCAGTCAGTTGCAGAGTTTTTAGGTTTGGATGCATGATGTTGTAGTCGTTCTGAGTTAACATCAAAGGCATCAGGGGTAGTGTCCACGTTTTCCCCCGAGACATGCTCCTCAGCAATGGATACCAGTGTTGTCTTGGCCAATTTGGAGCTATCAGAATTATCCTTGGACGTTCCTCTTTGATTTCCAATAGTACCTTGTGCATCAAAGGAAGAGGTGGAAATGCATATGCTGTTAGGCCTTTCCAACTGAAGGATAGAGAGTCCACCTTCCAAGCAAGTGGGTGGTATGTCCTTGTGCAGAATTTCTTGAGCTGGTGATTGAGTGGGGATGCGAATAGGTCTATTTGTGGCATTCCCCATTTCTTTGTGATGGCCTTGAAGATGTCCGGGTGTAGCATCCATTCGTGAGCATCCGAGGTGGTTCTGCTTAACATGTCTGCTAGGATGTTTTCTTTTCCCGGTACAAATATTGCCTGTAACTGGATGTTGTAGCTCAGAGCCATATTCCAAAGGTCCAGAGTCATTCTGCATAGGGGGTATGAATGCGTGCTTCCCTGTTTGTTGATGTACCACATGACTGTGGTGTTGTCTGTCCTTATCATTAAATGGCCTTCTTTGAGGAATGGTCTGAAATTCTGGATTGCTAGTTTTACTGCCAGCATTTCTTTTTGATTTATGTGCAGGTGCAGCTGGTCTGGAGTCCATAATCCTTGTATGCATTTGTCCAGCATGTGTGCCCCCCAACCTAGGTCTGAGGCGTCCGTTGTGATGGTTTGGCTTGCTTGAAAGTTGTGGAAGGGCAAGCCTGGGTTTGACTGACATGCTTGAGCCCACCATAGGAACTCTTGTTTCAGGCATGGGATTAGTGGTATTTCGGTTTCTAAGCTGTGCCTGTGTTGAGACCATAAATTCTTTAGGTACCACTGTAGCTTTCTCATATGCAGTCTGGCATGGGGACCAGGATTATGCATGATGCCATGAAGCCCAAGGCCTGCAGTACTTTCCTTGCTGTTAGTTTGTTCTGCTTTGTTAATGCCAAGAAGTAAAGAGGAGTTGTTCTTGTTTTTCTGCAGTTAGGAATGCCATCTGTTTTACTGTGTCCAATTCCGCACCCAAGAATGTTCTTGTTTGGGATGGTATCAGTCTTGACTTTAAATTGACTGTGTATCCCAGGGCTTGTAGTAAGCAAATGACCCTTTGTAAGTCTTTTGTCAGCTTGCTTTTGTTGTCCGCTTGTATCAGGCAGTCGTCCAGGTATGGATAAATTTGGATTCCCTGTAGCCTGCAATGAGCGATTACTGATGCCAGGCATTTTGTGAATACTCTGGGCGCAGTAGATAAGCCAAAGGGCAATGCTGAGAATTGATAATGCTCTGATCCTGCAAGAAATCTGAGGTATCTTCTGCAATTTGGTCGTATGGGGACGTGCAGGTATGCCTCCTTGAGATCTAGAGTTACCAGCCAACACTCCTTGCCCAGCATGGGAAGAAGTTGCTGTAGGGTCAGCATTTTGTATTTTGGGACAATGATGAATGTGTTTAAGGCGGACAGGTCGAGAATAGGTCTCCAACTTTTCTCTTTTCTTGGTACTAGGAAGAGTCTGGAGTAGAATCATTTGCCCTGTTCTGTTGTGGTACTCTTTCCACAGCTCTCATCTTTGTTAATTGAGCTATCTGCTTTAGAGCTTCTGTTTTCTGGTTTGGAGGTAGGTTTGGCATTCCTCTTTTTACTGGTAAGGTGTGGAAGTGAAACCTGTAGCCTTGGTCTATGGTCTGCAAAATCCACTTGTCTTTTGTGATATAGTGCCAATTTTTTGAAAATAAGGCTAACTTTCCGCCTAAGGGTGCTGCTATTTGTTCCCTGGTAGGCGGTGTCAGAGCCAAGTCACTGTGATTGTCCTGTTGCAGTGGCAGTGGTTGTGTCTGTACCTCGCTGGTTATTGCCTTGCCACTGGCGTCCTCTGTAGGCACCTCCTCTGGATTGATTTCTGCCTCTGGAACGTCTATTCCTGCCTCTCTGAGATTTAGAGGTGTCTGGAAAGGACCAATTTTTGGAAGGCCAGTTCCTGCTAAACCTTGGGGGCTGAACCTGTAAGAAATCTTTAACTGTTTGTACAGATTTTGCCTTCTCTTCCATTTTCTTCATTACTTGCTGAGCAGGAGAACCAAATAGACTGGCCTTATCCATAGGAGCATCTAACAGCTTTGCTTTAACATGATCCGGCAAGACCTGTTCTTTCAACCATGCATGCCTTCTTATAACTGTGCCAGTCATGGCTGATCTAAATGAAGCCTCCAGTGCATCATAGCCACATTTTAAAGAATGGTTACTAACCTGCTGAATGTTATTCACCATTTCTAAAACATATTTCTTATCTAAGGAGTCATCAGAGGACAGTTTCTTAGTTAACTGATCAAGCATAAACTCTTGGTATTGGATCATATGAAACTGACAGTTCAAAGCTCTAGCTGAGAGAGTAGCAGAGGTGTAAACTTTTTTACCCCATCTCTCTAAGGACCTGGATTCCCTTTCAGAAGGGAGAGGGTTTTTTGCTGAGGTCGAAGCTAGGCCCCTGGGAGATAGTCTCGGGATCTGCAAGAGGGGCCTTGTATAGGTGGTGATGAGTGTCCGGTACCCTGTAAAACCTATCTGGTTTGGCAGGGGCTGGAGGTAAAGTATCAGGAGCAGTGCAAACATCATGAAATGCATCATCCACAACAGGCAGAACTGGAGGTATAGCTAAGGGTCTATGTTGCGGTAAGTGTAGAAAGGTCCTAAGCCTTTTTCTTGAATCTGAGAAGTCTTGTCCCTGCCATTGGAATTGCTCTCTCATGGCATGTAAGGTTTCCCCAAAGGAAAGTTCCTCTGGTGGAGAGGCAGATGGAATAGATTCTTCAGCATCGGAATCTTCATAAGTAGAAAAAGGAGCCTCTGGCTGGTCTGTAATGTCTGAGTCATCAGAAGAATCATCTGAGGACACTGGCTCTGGGGGCTCTGCTCTAGGTCTCTTTTCTGGAGGCTGAGAGGCCCTGTCTGGGTGAGATTGGGATCCCCTAATTAAAGAGATGAGATCCTCTGCCAGAGTAAGCATTTGAGAACTGGAACTGGGCCTGTGTGAGGGGGGCTTAACAGGCACTGATTTAGCAGTTTTGGCTGCTTTAGCCCTGGCAAAGGCCTTAATAGACATGGCTGCAGGAGGCCTAGCAGCACCACGTGCTGGGGTAGAGACATCCAAAGGGATGGTGTCTGATAATTCTATAGGAACCACATTAGTAGGCACCACATTAGTAGGCAAAACTTCAGAGGCCGATTCAACTAGGGTAGCAGGAGCCTCGGTAGTAGTCATGGAGTCGGCTGAAGATTGACCCATTTGCTCGGTTTCGGCCGAAACCGAGACACTCGCGGTTTGCTTAACCGTGGTTTCGGCCGAAACCGCGGACCGCGAGTGTCTGTCTTTTTCTTTGAGTTTTTTAACAATTTGAGAAGTCGGAGGATCCGACGGCATAATGTACGCAAAATCTGAGCCGAAAAATTGTTCAAACTCCGACCGACGCCTAAGTGTTCGTCGGTTGAAGGAAGCACAGGCTAAACAGGCTGCTACGTCGTGGTCTGGGCCTAAACAAGGTAAGCAGTAAGAGTGGAAATCTTTATGAGGCATTTGTTTCCCACAAGTTAAACAGTTATTTACTTTTTCTGACATCGGCTGAGGCAAGAAAGAGTCCCCAACGGGGTACTTAGCTTTTTTAGAAGTCTTCGAAGTAGTATTCGGTAGTAGTAATCTCTGGATCTGACCGACCGGCACTTGCGAACAGCTTCTGCTTTGGGCGCCACGCGGCAAGAAAGACTGGGGAAAATGGCGTCGGCTGATGCCTTTATACCCGAAGACCAGCAGAGATGACGTCGGGTGAAGTGCGACACCAGCCGAGGCCAGACCCAGACTTTGGAATCCGGCCGACCGAAGGGCTGCCTGACGACAGGACAACCCATTTGTTAGGACTGCAGATGCATCCTTGAAGGACATGTAAAACATTATACATACTAGTAAACGTTGTGCGTATAAAAACATTATACATACTAGTAAACGTTGTGCATATATATATATATATATATATATATATATATATATATCATGTATACAAAAACATGCATGTGTAAGATAACGAAGAAGTAGATTATATGCCTGTGTATTTTGCGTCCTTTAAGGAATTTTTGTGACTGTATACGTGTGTACACATAAACACTTGTTATGTGTATATGTGTATATATATATATATAATATATATATATATATATATATATATATATATATATATATATATATAGATATATATATATATATATATATATATATATATATAGATATAATATACCTATTGAACTTACTTCCTTCCTTACCACTCTTCAAACAAAAACTTAAAACCTTCCTCAAAACATGATGGCTGTGCCCTTGTACCAACCCTGACTAACCTGTCATTAATGCTACTAATATCTTTTCTAGCTGTTGTCTCACCACTAAATTAATCGTCTGTAGTATAATGTTAAGCATCTAGTAAGGACCTGGATACTGTTTTTAGCCACTAGCATATGTATATTATGTTGCTCTAAACTTTGTATATAGTTTTATGATATTTACTGTTAAATGCATAAAATATCTTCTATGTCTACTTCTTGTGTTTTTTTTTTTTTTTTGTAATAATACTTGTCTGTATCTGTCTTGGAGCTTTTCTCCCCGGGCCTCTACTGAAAATGGACATATATCCAGCTAGACTAGCCCGGTCAACAAATGTAAAATAAATAAATATATATAAAATGTGTGTGTGTGTGTGTGTGTGTGTGTGTGTGTGTAAAATATGCATGTAGCGTGTAAGAATGGTGTGAGATGCATTATATAGTTTTTTAAATGCACGTGTGTGTGTAAACACAGTTAAGTATTTCTGATGTCCATTTCTTAATGTTTTTAATGCGAGGGCACATATTAAATGTATGGTAAGGTAAATTCAGGTGTATAGTTTGGTTGCCATGGAATGTCATATTTCCTTTGTAGACTACAAAATGCTTATGCACTCTCCTACTGACTGAGTCAGTCCTTATAGTGGTAATCTCTTACGATGGATCTGCGCATACCAGATATGAACCCCCCTCTGGAAGGATGTCACAAAAAGCATAAAAGACCTTTTTATGAACAGTATCCGTGCTCCTAGTTGATAGGGTTCCCACTTATCTCTCTTTCTGCAGTTCTATCCTGTGGAGGGGGGATGCTTGAAAATGGTAAATGTTTTGATACTTTACAAAATAAAATATTTTCTGACTTCTCTCTAAATGGCACATAAATTAAATGTAGTATCACATATTTATCTTAAGATACAAACTATTATAAAAAACATTTAAAGCGTAACATTTTAATACTGTGTTGCTGCTTGTGTAAATTTGCCAGAAGAGGTGACAGCTGCCTTTAAAACCTTGACTTATCTAATTGCTTTGTTTTGCTATGAAAGGGGAATGTTAAGCTCCCCTCTCTGCAATAAAAACAGGGAAATCAGTTCCACAGCTTTCTGTCTTCTTTATAGCAGCTGCTGTGTTCCTGACATTAGCAGGATTAATTCTCAATCTAAGATTGACAGCAGTACCTGACAGGGTAAACTACAGATTGATCTGTGTCTGTGGTATATCATGCAGGCGGATACCAATTCCTCTGCAACGTATGTGAGAAGTTGAGCTTAAAAAAAAAAAAGTAGGTGTGCTTTCCCTTCCTTTGATTACAGTGCAAGGAAATGAAAGATGTTATGTAGTCCAATCTCACCTACATTCTTACCCGTGGGTTCGGAGCTGAACCTCTGCTCCGACTCGGCCATACTCTAGCTCAAAGTCTTTCAATTGGCTGGGCTAAGAGGTATCCCATGCTGCACTGCTCCCTTTCCCCAGATCTCATTTGCCACTCGTAACGCTCAGACGTGGTCTCGCTCTTGGCTGTGGCTAAGTATAACTTTTTGTCTTCTTTGACTAAAAATTTTCTCCAAAAGCTGTTTTCATAGCTAGGTGTGTGTTGGTTTGTGGAAGCTGTTTTGTGTGGCCTTTGTCTTACTTTTTGTCTTGGTATCCCGTCATGGTATCCCGTCAGCTATCTCCTAACGGGCTAGGCCCGTGTCTGAGGACCTAGTCCTCCCTTGGTTATCTGTTTTCCCTTCTGTGCTAGTTTTGTTTTTAGGTACCTATCCCCTCCGTGCTAGGGACGTTTAAGTTAGAGGACCTAGTCCTTCCCCTTTCCCCTTGTTTTTCTTGTTAGGACCGTTTGAGTTAGAGGTCCTTGTGTGGTGTCTGCAGTTAGTTTAGATTCTGGATCCTGCGCTTGTTGCTGGTGTCAGTTTTATTGTTGTGTTGTGTCTAGTATCCTGCCGACCATGTCTAAGGATACAAAAGAAACAACTGTTGGCCAGCATGTTTGTGAACCGGAGCTCTGAAAACCAAAACAACCCAACAAGCTAATCAAAATACATAGCTTTATTGTTCAAACCGGTTTCGGCAGAAAATGCCTTCATCAGTGAAAGAAACGTTACAAAGCCAAAAAGTACATAAATATTTATATGCATCCCCAACCAATAGGAAACATGGTATGTTCCCGCTCCTGAATGCTAATTACATATACATAAAGTGACAAGATGATAGAGTTTTTCACTAGACCCTTACTATAGTTTTGTGTAACATTTCTGAAAATAATGTATAATCATGTATATTGGAGAATATACATAAAAAACTGAAAATAGAGTCGGAGAATAAGCAAGGATGATAATTATATACACATAGGTAATGGGATAGTGCATGAACATGAAATTAATAATATGCCATAACAAATAATGGAGAAATCAGGATCCAAATAAGGATCATGAAAATTAAATCTGTTACAGTACAGATGTCAACTCAATTAATATAGAAAAATGTACATCATATAATGAGAATATATTGCTACAGAAATGACATGAAAAAATAATAAGCATGTATAGGTTTCAATAGTCAAAGATATAAAGAAACCAAATTCCTACTATGTTGAATAATAAAAAAAAGGGAAGATATTGACATATCAAAGAGCAAGCCGAAGGATTGTATAACAAAACATGGTATTAGATAGTAATAATTGTATAAAAAAAGTTGTATTAAACCATAAGTGTAAAGAAACATTCTAAAATAGTGGTTACAGATCAAACCATTGACAAATACAATAGTGTGAAAATTTTATATAGGTTCATAGGTTCATACTAGGCTATCTGCCCAAGGGCATTTATAAGCCTAGCCCATAGTTATGTGGCTTTCGCCACCCCTTTAGTTTGAATAAAAACTATGCCTATCATTTTGCTGTGCCTCTGTCAAGCAGTGACACTGAAGTAATCCCTGGGGTATATCTGCAATCTCCCATCCATTGGTCAAGATTCCTCTTGAACAAGGCCAGAGAGGTGCTCTGCCTCACATGTACCGGGATTTTGTTCCACAGCATAGGGAGTCTCTGGGTGATGAATCTGTCCCTCCAGCACGTTCTATTTATAACCGTGTCAAGGTTTAAGTCTCCTGCCCTTGTGGTTCTGAGGGATCTAGATTTTTGAGGTGAAGCATATTCATCAAATCTGGGTTTGACATGGCCTTATATGTCAGGCACAGGTCACCTCTGAGCAAGCGGTATGAGACTGAATAGAGCTGGAGTTCTTTCAGTCGGGCAGCATAAGACATATTTTTGAGACCCTTTATCCTTTTGGTGAGGAACTTTTGGGGCCTTTCAAGCTGCAGCAGGTGTCTGGTCAGATACATTCGAACGGGCATTGTACTCAATCATAGGTCTAATGAGTGATGAGTACAGGGGACGATGACCTCCCTTGATCTAGATGTGAATCCCTTCATGATCAGGTGGGCGATATAGAAGGTTTTCCTAACTACTTTAGCAACATGAGTGTCAAACTAAAGGCTACTGTCAACCTGGGTCCCCAGATCCCTGATGACTTTTCTGTGCTCAGTGGATTGCCACCTATATGGTAGCTAGGGGTAACCTTGTTTTTCCCGAATAGTATGACTATGCATTTTTTGGCGTTTAACTTCAGGCCATGGCTCTGGCACCAGTTATCCGTTTCTGTGAGGCCCTTCTGGAGGATATCTGTGTCAGATGTGTTTTCGACTATGGCCCAGTTTGCAGTCATCTGCGAACTTTATCAGCCATAACCCTCCTGTGTTTGCTTGTACTTCAGAAAAGTAGATGCCGAACAAGAGTGGACCCAGGACTGAGCCCTGTGGGACACCACTTGTGACAGGCTTTGAGTCTGACATGGCTCCAGCAACTCTGACCCTGTGGGTTCTGTCACTTAGCCAGTTTGCAACCCATCTTGTGATGTATGGGTTTACATTCAAGCTGATGAGTTTTTCGATGATACCTGAGTGGGGTATTGTGTCGAAGGCCTTTGCCAGGTCGAGGTAGGCTGTATGGACTGCCTTTCCCTCATCAATGGCCTTGGTGACTGTCTCGAAAAAGTCAACCAAGTTTAAGAGGCAGGATCTGCCTTTGACAAAGCCAAACTGGGTTGGATCCAAAGTCTGCAAGTTCCCTATGTCTTTATTTATGAGTTCCATTATGATCCTCTCCATGGCTTTGCAGATAAGGCTTGTCAAGCTAATGGGGCGGTAATTTCCAGGGTCTGTGGAGGCACCGCCAATATGAAGTGGGACCACAGTTGCCGTGCGCCACTCCTTGGGTACGTATCCGGAGGTGAGGCGAAGATTAAACAGCTGTCCTAACTGTGGGTTTAATTCCTCGTTGAGTTCGTGAAGCACACAGCCGGGGACACCATCCGGTCCCATGGATGCTGTGTTTTTTGCCTTAGTGAGGGCAGTTCTCACCTGGGCATTGGAGATGTTTGGGGGGCTACAATCCTCTGGAATAGATCTCTCCTTTTGGGGAGAGAAGTTTGCACTGAACATGTCAGCCAGTATGTTGGCAATGTGTGTAGGTTCAGTAATTTTCACATAATTTTGAACTAATTCTGAGCATATCTGGGAGTTTCCTCCTAGGTTTCTAACATAGCTAAAGAAGGCCTTATGATTCTCTTTAGAGTCCTTGGCGATTTTTCTCTCAAAATTTGCCTTGGATGATTTTATGAGAGCTCTTAGTTTTTACTTATAATGATCAAAGGTGTCTTACCTTTCAAGGATTTTGCTCTATCTTGTAGTAGCTTCCTCCTTTTGTTGTAGAGCTTGTTTATGGCTGGGGTCCACCAGACTGGACGCTTGCCTTTGGTACAGAGAGTCTTAGTTTTATTTGGGATTGCCTGATCCATGCAGTCCTGTAGGTGCTGGTAGAAGGCATTTGTAAGTGATTCAGCGGTTTGAGTAATGTTTACCACTGGCTCAGGGGCCTTAAAGGAGACCACACTAGTTTTTAGAAGTGTGAAATTGGCTTTTGAGAAGTTTTTCACTGTGGTCTTTTTGTTTCAGGTGGGGGATGAGGACCTCCAGCGAGATTAGTTTATGATCTGATCTCACCAGTGAGGGGTATACTTCGGTGTTGAACATTTTGATCCCATGTTCGTGATGATGAGATCAAGTATGTTTTCTCCTCTTGTGGGGATGGTGACTAGTTGTTCCATGGCATTTGAGTTTATGAACTCCAGGAATCTTTGGGTTATAGTGTTTGGGCTTGAGTAGTGTTCCCAGTCTATATTAGGGTAGTTGAAGTCACCTAGTATGATGGTGTTTGGAGATACATTTATCCCCTCCAATGTTTTCAGGAAGGCCATGTGAGGTTCCTGAGTTTGAGAGGGTGGCCTGTAACATGCTACAAATTGCAGAGCAGTCTTGCCTATGGTTAATTGCACCTGGATGGTCTCCGATGCATCGTGCGTTGCCACCAACCTTGAGGTGTGGGTGTCCTTTATGAATATGGACACCCCCCCTCCTTTCTTGGTGTTGTCCGGATTTTGGGGCGGAACGCATGATATGAGGTGAAACCTGTTAGTGCTGGGGTGCTCTCAGGAGCCTTGAACCAGGTTTCTGTCGCAGCACAGACATCGATGTTCTCCATATTGAGAAGGGCTTCGAGTGCGTGCATCTTGAGATTGAGACTTCTGGCATTGAGCAGCATTACCCTTAGTTTTTTCCTTTTTGGTGTTCTAGGGTGGTAGGTTTAGAATT
Source organism: Protopterus annectens (assembly GCF_019279795.1). Classification (NCBI taxonomy): domain Eukaryota; kingdom Metazoa; phylum Chordata; order Ceratodontiformes; family Protopteridae; genus Protopterus; species Protopterus annectens. The sequence continues at coordinate 1,644,861,269 of NC_056735.1, forward strand.
TGAGCCTTGCCTAAAAAGGCACTATGGGGTGGCAAGAGCCTTTGCCAATATCCGAAGCCCAGGGTGACAGGTGCAAGCCGTCCCTTGCGAGCAGCGTGGCTTGTCCAGCATGTCATCCCAGGCAGACAGACATTGGATCCCCTTTGAATGACACCAGAATTTAAGCCAATTATTAAAGCTGATCATCTTATCACTGTATTGTGGCATCATTCTAGGTGAAGGTAGGATACTGCTCAAGGTCAGGGTCATACCTGCCTGGGCTACATAATCGGAGAGCTCCTCGATGTCCCTTTTCATGTAGTCCAAGGAGGTACGTCTCAGGTCGTTGACACCAGCGTGGACAATGACTGAGTCGTACTTGTACCTGCTGTTGAGAGACCTGAGTGCTTGCGTTATGTGGCGGATTTTAGCCCGACAGGCAGCTTACTGTGACCTTCTCTTTACTCAGTCTGGTGAGCGGGACGTCAGTGTGTCTGACTATGGAATCACCAATGACAAGTGTGTCTGGCATTTTGTTTGGCCTTAAGGGCTGTGACTGTTTGACACTCTGACTGTGTGGTCTATGTGTTGGGTCGTGAGGTGGTAGTTGTTTGGGTGTCTGCTTTGGTGGCCTCTGCTGTTTTGGTAAATTTTTGATCAGAGCCTCCGAGTATGTCTTTGTGTGAGTATGTGTATGATTTGAAGTTGTGATGGTACCATGTGTGACTGGGTATGTATTGTGTGTGGTTACCTTCTCCTCCTGTCTGGTCTTGCCAGTCCTATGTTGAGAGAGCTCAGCCTCCAGTTTGGCCGTATAGTTGCATCTTTCGCATGTATTTGTGTTTTGTGGGAGAAGGAGAGGATTGTCTGTGTACATGAAGCAATTGTAACATTGCCTCAATATTCCCAGGTTCACCAGTTGAGCTGGAGAGGACACTAGCAACTGATCCCTCGACATACTAGAAGTAGTAGATAAAGAGACTTTCAAAGGACTCCGGGGAAGTGGGTTTTAGGCTGGTGGGGTACTATCTATAATAAGAGTGCTTTATCAAGGTGCAAGTACTGTAGGAGTAAGTGCTAGGCTTTACAGATAGAGAATAGTCTACTTGGGAATCAAGTAGAGATGAACTTTTCAGTTATAGGATATGCTGGTTAGATCAGCAGTACAGCTCGAGGAAGGTAGTTCTAAGGGAAAATTGGAAGAGTGGAATTTAGATGGCCCAAATAGTTTAACCTTGTTTAACTGCCGCTGCTCTTGTGTGCAACAGTGGTAACTCCGCGCTAAATCGCGCTTACGCGCATTTAGCGTGTTTTATAGCAGGGGGCTGAAGGGAGCTAGGAATTGGCCCAAAACAACCAATGGACTACTAGTTTCTGGCTGAAACTTCACCAAATCGGACAAAAAGGCCGCTCAGTGCTTCCCACTCCCACTGGTAAGGAAAGAAACTTCCCTCCTTCCTAATAAGGCAATGGATCAGTAACAGGAACTAAAAACAAAGCCCAGGGATCAGCAACTCTGAAACTGGACTACTCTAGTTCAGTAAGGCGGGAAAACAAGAGATTTATTTTGTTTTATTACAGAGACAAGGAACAAAACAGACAGTAAATGCTATAAATGCTGTAAATCGGCTAGCGCACTTTAGTGTCTAGCCTACAGAAACAATTTGCAACAATTAGTAACTTAAAGTGCAATAAACAGTGTAAAATGCAGAAATCACTTAAAGTAGCAGTAAAACAGGCGAAATGCAGTCGCTAGCTTAATAACTGTGGGAAAGCCACAAAAAATACTTATATCTGGTAGAAAGTCACTCGTTTAGCTCTCTGCTGCTTGGATCACTCTGCAGGCCACCACGAGGATATGTGCTGAGTTGGTACAAGCTGGAAAACGCGTGTTTAGCGTGTTTTATAGCAGGGGGCTGAAAGGAGCTAGGAATTGGCTCAAAACGACCAATGGACTACTAGTTTCTGGCTGAAACTTCACCAAATCGGACAGAAAGGCTGCTCAGTGCTTCCCACTCCCACTGGTAAGCAAAGAAACTTCCCTCCTTCCTAATAAGGCAATGGATCAGTAACAGGAACTAAAAACAAAGCCCAGGGATCAGCAACTCTGAAACTGGACTACTCTAGTTCAGTAAGGCGGAAAACAAGAGATTTTTTTGTTTTTACAGAGAAGGAAAAAAACAGACAGTAAATGCTATAAATGCTGTAAATCGGCTAGCGCACTTTAGTGTGTAGCCTACAGAAACAATTTGCAACAATTAGTAACTTAAAGTGCAATAAACAGTGTAAAATGCAGAAATCACTTAAAGTAGCAGTAAAACAGGCGAAATGCAGTCGCTAGCTTAATAACAGTGGAAAGCCACAAAAATACTTATATCTGGTAGAAAGTCACTCTTTTAGCTCTCTGCTGCTTGGATCACTCTGCAGGCCACCACGAGGATCTTTGCTGAGTTGGTACAAGCTGGAAAACGCGTGTTTAGCGTGTTTTATAGCAGGGGGCTCAAAGGAGCTAGGAATTGGCCCAAAACGACCAATGGACTACTAGTTTCTGGCTGAAACTTCACCAAATCGGACAAAAGGCCGCTCAGTGCTTCCCACTCCCACTGGTAAGCAAAGAAACTTCCCTCCCTCCTAATAAGGCAATGGATCAGTAACAGGAACTAAAAACAAAGCCCAGGGATCAGCAACTCTGAAACTGGACTACTCTAGTTCAGTAAGGCGGGAAAACAAGAGATTTTTTTTTTTTGTTTTTTTACAGAGACAAGGAGAAAAACAGACAGTAAATGCTATAAATCGGCTAGCACACTTTAGTGTGTAGCCTTCAGAAACAATTTGCAACAATTAGTAACTTAAAGTGCAATAAACAGTGTAAAATGCAGAAATCACTTAAAGTAGCAGTAAAACAGGCGAAATGCAGTCGCTAGCTTAATAACAGTGGGAAAGCCACAAAAAATACTTATATCTGGTAGAAAGTCACTCTTTTAGCTCTCTGCTGCTTGGATCACTCTGCAGGCCACCACGAGGATCTGTGCTGAGTTGGTACAAGCTGGAAAACGCGTGTTTAGCGTGTTTTATAGCAGGGGGCTGAAAGGAGCTAGGAATTGGCCCAAAACGACCAATGGACTACTAGTTTCTGGCTGAAACTTCACCATATCGGACAAAAAGGCCGCTCAGTGCTTCCCACTCCCACTGGTAAGCAAAGAAACTTCCCTCCTTCCTAATAAGGCAATGGATCAGTAACAGGAACTAAAAACAAAGCCCAGGGATCAGCAACTCTGAAACTGTAGGCCGCTCAGTGCTTCCCACTCCCACTGGTAAGCAAAGAAACTTCCCTCCTTCCTAATAAGGCAATGGATCAGTAACAGGAACTAAACACAAAGCCCAGGGATCAGCAACTCTGAAACTGGACTACTCTAGTTCAGTAAGGCAGGAAAACAAGAGATTTTTTTTTTTTTTTTTACAGACAAGGAAAAAAACAGACAGTAAATGCTATAAAAACAATTCACATGCAGTGCAAGCTGGCACACTTGAGTATGTAGCAATATTAGTCCACACACAGTATGAAAAAATGTAATTAAATTAAAAAGGACTAAAAGCAAGTGCAGAAAGGGTTTATTAGATAGAATGCGGTAAAGAGATGGGACTGGAGGAGTGTCCTAGATCAAATCTACAGTGGGGCGGGCACTGCAAAAGCCACCAAATTTAAACTACATCCAAGAACAGGGAGGGGGGGTGGGGAAGACATTTTCAACAGAGCTAGATCTGAGGAATCAGTCCAAGTTATAACAACCACAATAAAATGCAGGAAATATACTTAAATCAGCTTATGTCCAGTTGATGTATGCAGACAAATCTCAGTAGCAAGCAACTCTACTTAAAATGATTACCAGAGATGTAACCAACACAGGTTTTAATGTTATCAGAAACCGCCCAAGCTAATTAACACTTAAAGGAATTTCAGAGCAGTTTAACAACTAGTGCAGAGCTTCAGACACACACAAGACAGTTTCAACAGAGCTAGATCTGAGGAATCAGTCCAAGTTATAACAACCACAATAAAATGCAGGAAATATACTTAAATCAGCTTATGTCCAGTTGATGTATGCAGACAAATCTCAGTAGCAAGCAACTCTACTTAAAATGATTACCAGAGATGTAACCAACACAGGTTTTAATGTTATCAGAAACCACCCAAGCTAATTAACACTTAAAGGAATTACTATTATTCCATGGTTAAGACAAAGCTAAACGTAGTAATGCTACCTAGTAAACATCATAGGTAAGGTACAACATAGATTCCTCATATAAGATTTTGGTTACAAATGGTCATTCAAACCTGGTGGAAATAACGCCCCCAGTGTGATGATCCAATATTTTTCTTTATGACTTGAGAATATTATGCCATCCTTGTGAGTTGCTTCTGTCACCAATATTTTTGTCAATGATCATGAAAGTAAATTGAGCATTTTGATGTTTTTCACTAGACCCTTACTATAGGGTCTGTATATGCTATGTATTTTGATTAGCTTGTTGGGGTGTTTTGGTTTTCACAGCTCCAGTTCACAAACATGCTGGCCAACAGTTGTTTCATTGGTATTTTCGGGCCATGCAGATCCTACGTGCACAGCACATTGTTCAGTTTAAGGATACAAAAGAACATAAGTCTTCGGGCTTTAAGAAATGTAGTAAATGTGGGTACAAGATGTCGATTACTGATGGGCACTCTGTGTGTGTTTATTGTTTGGGGGCTATACACCTTCAGGAGTCTTGTGCGTTCTGTCACACATTCAGCCCTCGTGTTCTTCAAGAAAGGAAGAGCAAACTAATTCTGAAGGGATTACTGAAACCCTCCTTCGAGGAAGATTTGGAGTGGTCTTCTTGTGCTAAGTCCTCTCCCTTTAAAAGAGACAAAACATCCAAAGCAAAAAAAACTATCTCCGGCTCCATCTGTATTATCGGAGCCTCCAGAGAAAGTTACTAAGTCTACTGTGGCATCCTCGGCTCCACTATCTTCAGTGCTGAAGGAAGTTTGTGAATCTACCAGAATCTACATCTGTTCCCAGCCTCTTGGAGCCGGTCTCCAGTTTTTAGACCGGTCTCTCCTCCTCGCAGGTCTTCTTCCGAGAGGAGGTCTAGATCTCCTACCTTGTCCTCTAGGTCCTCCAGGACACTCTCTGATGTGGATAGAGTGGTGCAGAGACTGCGCCAATCACCGGTGCTGGCTAAATTGCTTTCGGCTCCAGTCCAGTGGGCTCCGGAGCAAATCTCAGCCTTCGGAGCCAGAGTGGTCGGCGCCCTCTGATGCTTCTAGGTCGGCTTCGATAGCCCATCCTGATTTATCGGCTCTGATCTCGGCTCCGACCCCGTCGGCTCCGTCCACGGGGTCCAGGACTCATGGTTCCTAGGTTGGACCCAAGAGGGAGGTTTCGGGGTGGTCTTCGGCTCCTAGCCTCCCTTTTGATGCTTCGGCTCGGGTGAGCCTGACCCTTGCTTCGGACCTGGTCCCTTCTGCTCAGAGGTCTTTCATGGTTGGTCGCTCTTCGGAGCCGGGGGGGACTAGCTTTTGAGGTCATGCGGAGCGTGCTGGCCAGGTCCTCAGCTGCATCATACAGCACTGACACTCTACCCCCTCCAGCTCCGGTATCAGCCTCTGATCACCCCCTGTCTTTAGACAGCGGAGACCCAAAGCCTCAGGGTACCTCCATGAGTGGTCCCCAAATTTGAGGGCCCCCTAGAGGTTTTGCCTGAGGAGCCACATCGACTCCCAGGAAGAGTCTGTCACATCGGACACCGACCTTGAGGAATCTGAAGGGTCCCCTAAGTCGTCCTTTGAGGATATCTCTTTCTCTGATATCCTAGAGATCTTGAAGCAGAGAGGCGACTGGCCCTCTAAACCCCCCTCCAAGGAGGCGTCTGTGTTTCTGAAGGCCTTTGGGGCTCAGCCCTCCACCTCCTGGGTTTCTCCACCCTTCGATGAACTCCTGAATCTGGTTTGTTGAAGGGTGTGGGGAAACCCCTGACACTGTGGAACCAGTCCCCAGGAGACCCAACAAATTTCCGTCTGCCCCCGCTAACAAGAGTTTCTCACGAAGGGCGTTCTAGTAGATGCCATGGTGGTGGCAGCGGCCACCAAGAAGGAACTGGCTGAGACTTCTACTGTCCATCCCCCTAACAAGGAGTCTAGGATCATGGATCGGTATGGGAAGCATATGTTTTCTTCAGCGGCCTTTATTCTGCAGTCGCTGAATTACTTGTCACATTTTACACGGCTCCAAAGAGATTATCTGAAAGAGCTTGGAGATTCTCTGCAGGGTAACGTTTTTGACGCAGTGGCTCAAAGTCAACGCTCAGATGTCTACCCTAAATTCTATTGCTAACTCCTCCATGAGGCTGATCTCTTACGCAGCCGAAGGAGCGAGTAGGGCAACGAGTTCCGGAGTTTCTCTCAGGAGGCACTCCTGGATGCGCCTCTGTAATTTCAGTCACCAACGCCCCGTTTGATGGTTCATCATTGTTCGGAACCAAGGTGAAAGATACTCTCACTAGTTGTGAGCAAGAGGGAAAAACTCTGTCTGCCGTGGGAGTCCGTTTTTCCATGCCTTCTAGAGCTTATCCCAAGGTCCAGAAGAGTGGGAAAATGTGGTTCAAGAAATCGCAGAGATTTTTTCATGATTTTCATGACGCACAAAGTGATTCCCCCTCCAGACGCAGGGGAGGGGGTGATAACTCAGGTAGACACCGCCCTAGAGGCAGAGGAGGCCCACGTAACCAGGGAGACCGTGATTTCTTTAGTGGTTCTCCATACCAGCGCTCCTGATGGGAGGCCCGACTGCGCGTTTCCGGAGCCAGTCGGGGGTCGCATTTCGCTATACCCAGAAGCCTGGCAAAACATCACCCAGGACCAATGGGTATTAAAAATAGTTTCCGGAGGATATCACCCCCCCCCCCCCACCGATCAAAAGAATCCCAGATGTTCCACCCAATCAAAGGGATTCTGCAGCTTCAGAGGTTATAAAGCTGCTAGAAAAAGGAGCCATCCAGCATGTCCCCTCAGACCAGATCGGATTAGGGACTTACTCCATATTCTTTTTGGTGCTGAAAAGAACAGAGGACCTGAGGCCCATCTTGGATCTCAGCCACTTGAACCTCCATGTGAAGAAGTGCAAGTTCCGAATGGTCACGTTGCAATCTATTCTCCCATTGTTGGGAAAAGAAGTGTGGATGTGCTCCATCGACCTCAAGGATGCTTACTACCATATAAAGATGGACAGGGCATCCAGAAGTCATCTACGCTTCCGGCTGGGTGCCAGTCATTTTCAATTTCGTGCCCTGCCCTTTGGTCTCACCACAGCCCCCAGGGTGTTCACCAAATGTATGGCATTGGTGATGGCTCACTTGAGACGTCAGGGATTCCAAGTTTTTCCGTACCTGGACGACTGGCTCCTTTCTGCCACCACCAGGCATCTGCTACTACAGATCAGAGATGCCCCTATCAAGCTGTGTCAGCAATTGCACATCGCTCTAAACTGGGAAAAGTCTGCCTTGTTGCCCTCGCGGCGTGTCACCTCTGTAGGCGTAGAGTTAGACATCGTGCTCATGAGGGCGTTTTTACCACAAAGGATTCAGCGTTTGCAACAACAGGTATACGCGTTGCTCCCTCTATATAAAAAAAAAAAAAAAAAAAAAAAAAAAAAAAAAAAAAAAGTGAAGGCAAAAACGGTTCTCAAATTGTTGGGGACAATGGCTGCAACAGTTATGCTGGTTCCTCTGATGAGGCTCCTTCAGTGGCTACTCTTCGCCCAGTGGTCTCTACAACATATTCCGCTTTTTCATCTTATAATGATCACAGACAAGTGCAAGCAAGATCTACACTGGTGGCTTCACACCAACAACCTCAATGCGGGAAAACCCTTCGTCCCATCCCCTCCTGTTGCCACAGTGACCACAGATGCCTCCCAGATGGGATGGGGGGGCATTATCTCGGCAGGTCAGTCCAAGGCACTTGGCAGGAACACGAGATACATCTGCATATCAATATCTTGGAGATGAGGAGTGCTACTAGCATTGCAAGCACTTCAGAGCTTTCTTCCTCTCGGGACAATTGCAATCCACTCAGACAATATGTCGGTGGTATGGTATCTGAACAAACAGGGAGGAACCAAGTCGTACCCCCTTTGCAGAGAGGCCGTTAGAGTGTGGCAATGGGCAGTGTCTTCCCAACGTTTTCTTGTAGCAACGCACATTCTGGGGAAGTCCAACGTGATTGCCAACAGGTTGAGCAGAGCTATTCTGATGCCTCACGAGTGGTCCTTGAACAGTCAAGCTGCGGAGCAGATTTTCCGCAGATGGGGTCAGCCTTGCTGCGACCCATTTGCCAGTACCCTCAATACCAAGTGTAGCAGCTACTTCACCCTTATCCCCCCTCAAGGGGAGTCACCCAGGGACACTCCAGTTCACGATTGGCCCTCTGGTATACTTTATGCCTTCCCGCCTGTTCCTCTGCTGACAAAGGTTATTCAGAAAGCACAATCCTTGGGAAGCAGAATGATTCTGATTGCTCCACACTGGCCTCGTCAAATTTTGTTTCCCCTTTCTCCATCCCTATCTCATGGACACCCTCTGGATTCTGGACCCACAGCCAGATCTACTGACTCGTATGTCAGGGCAGTTCCATCCGTCTCTTCAGACCCTCCGGTTGACAGCCTGGCTACTCCACTTCCATCACTAGTCAGGCTTCATCATTTTTCTCCAGAAGTGGTTCATATTCTGTCTTCTTCCCATAAGCCTTCGACCAGAAAGATTTATTCCAGTAAATGGAAAAGATTCCCCATCTGGGCTCAGGCAAGACAAATTGATCCTTATACAGCTCCAATTTCTTCACTTCTGGAATTTCTCTCCATGCTTTTTAATCAGGGGTCAGCAGCCGCGACCATTAAAGTACAGTTGGCGGCTATTTCCACTTTTCACATCGCTAATGAACCCAGTCTAATGATGCATAGACTTTGTAAGGCATTCTTGATGGGCACTATGCTGCTTCACCCTCCAGTCTTTGACCCGGTCATGCCTTGGGACCTAAATTTTGTGCTACAATGTCTCTCCTCTTCCAGCTTTGAGCCTGCAGCTACTTGTGAATTGAAATATTTGACTTGGGACATTATCTTTTTGGTAGCCATCACTTCAGCTAGACATGTCTCTGAGCTCCAAGCTTTGTCAATCCGACCGCCTTACTTGATTTTTCACAAGGACAGGGTTTCCCTTGGACCAAACCCTTCCTTTATGCCAAAAGTGGCTTTGGTTAGTAATCTCAACCAATCCGTTGAACTGCCCGTATTTTTTCCAGAGTTTTCTAATAGGGCAGAATTTAAATTTCACCAGCTGGATGTTCACACGCAGTTGCGTTTTTATTTGCATAGAACGAAGGATCTTAGAAAATGGGACCAGCTATTTGTTTCATTTTCAGAAAATAGGATTGGGTCTCCTGTTTCCAAAGTGACATTGTCTAGATGGAGCTCTAGTTGTATTTCCTTAATTTATGCCTCAGGTGGTAAGGATTTACCATTTTGTGTGAAGGCTCATTCTACCCGATAAATGTCTACCTCTACAGGATTTCAGGCCAGGATGTCTATGGATGATATTTGTGTTGCGGCTAAATGGGCATCTCCTCACACCTTTATTACTCGCTACAAATTGGATTTGGTATCCAGGGGCAAATCTTCCTTTGGTTCCACAGTGCTCTGGAGTATTTTCCACTGACCCTCTCAGGGTTCAGGTGCTGGGGATGCTGTCCAACGGGTAAGAATGTAGGCAAGATTGGACTACATAACATCAAGAAGTTATGTACTCACCATAACGTTTGATGTATGTAGTCCATCTCTCCTCACATTCTTACCCTCCCGCCTTCCCCCATCCTGGAGGACCTAGCAGTTAGTTCTGGTTTCAGTACTCCTTTTATTATTGGAATGTTTTGTCCTTCTCTATGTGTATGGAGGGTGAGTGATTGAGTGTTTTGAGCTTGCAGCAAACCAGATCTGGGGAAAGGGAGCAGTGCAGCATGGGGTACCTCTTAGCCCGGCCAGTTGGAAGAATTTGAGCTAGAGTATGGCCGAGTCGGAGGTGAGGTTCGGCTCTGAATCCACTGGTAAGAATGTGAGGTGAGATGGACTACATACATTGAACGTTATGGTGAGTACATAACGTTTTGTTTTAAAAAGTACAAGTATGTTTATGTGACCTACACAATATTGGAGCCATGTTTACGGAGAAAAGAAACCTAACTGTAGGAGAGGGTGGAGTTTTCACTTTAAAATAATAATTAAAAAAAAACAGTCAGTCAGTTTTCTGAAATACGAAAATCCACCTGTCACGATCAATTTAAACTAGCATGGTGGTTGCATTTCCCATTTCCAACGCTACCAAAAAAAACTTACCCGTGACAAACAGTCAAAGTGCTGATAAATGACTTGGTTTATACCAAAAAATCTATTGTTGAATTAATACAAGCGCTTTCTTTCTAAATATTCAAACTTCATCAGAACTATTAAAAGTAATATTTCAATGTCCTTCAAGAATGCAACTGCAGTCCTGACATATGGGTTGTCCTGCCTCAGGCAGCCCTTCGGTCGGCTGGATTCCAAAGTCTGGGTCTGGCGTCGGCTGATGTCGCCTCCTCCCCGACGTCAGAGCGGCTGGGGTATAAAAGCATCAGCTGACGCCATCTTCTCCAGTCTTTCTTGCCGCGCGGTGCCCGAAGCAAAAGCAGTTCGCAAGTGCCGGTCGGTCAGCTCCTGTGTTTCCAGTTACCGAAGTCATCAAAAAGCTAAGTACCCCGTTGGGGAACATTTTTCTTGCCTCAGCCGATGTCAGAAAAAATTGAAAAAGTTAATAATTGTTTGTCTTGTGGTAAACAAATACCTCATAAGGACTTCCATTCTTACTGCCTCCCCTGCCTGGGCCCAGACCACGATGTCTCGGCCTGTGCTGCCTGTGCTTGCTTTAATAAGCGCACACTCAGGCGCTGGGCAGAATTTACTGAAGACTTTTTTGGCGAAAATTTCACTTGTATCATGCCGTCGGAACAACCGACAGCACATATTTCCAAAAAACGCAAGGACCGGGACCGACATCCTCGGCCCGCGTCGTCCACCGATACCACGCCTAAGCCTTCCGCGAGTGCATCGGTCTCTTCGGAGGCGGTAATTGCACCGCTCCAGCCCGACGACACCGCTTTACCGCGTACTTCAGTCCCGGAGGTTTACCCGGTGCCGGTTGTTGATTTTCCTCCCGAAACCGAAGCTCAGGATTTACCTGACACCATTCCAGTGGATAAAGTTACTCCTGCACGTGGGCAGCTAGGCCTCTGGTCTCCATGTCAATCAAGGCCTTCACAAGTGCTAAGGCCACCAGCCAGGCTAAGGCCCATCCTCCTAAAGCTTTGTCCCAGGGCCCCTCTTCTGATAAACAGATCATGACCCTAGCTGCAGATCTAATCTCTCTAATCAGAGGTTCTCAGTCGCATCCAGACAGAGGTTCCCAGCCTCCTGCAGATAAAAGGCCTAGGACTGAGCAGACAGATACCCTCTCTTCGGATGAAGCCTCTAGGGATTCAGAGCATTCAGATACCCAGGAAGAATCCTTCCAGGCCTACGAGGACTCAGATGCTGAGGAATCAATTCCTTCTGCCTCTCCTCCAGAGGATATTTCTTTCGGAGAAGTTCTCCACTCTGAGAGAACATTTTCAGTGGCAGGGTCAGGAATTTTCTGACTCCAGGAAAAGGCTACGTACCTTCCTTAAGTTACCCCAGCACAGACCATTAGCTATCCCTCCAGTGTTGGATGTCTTGGATGATGTATACTCAGACTCCAGTGCTTCCCCTGATTCTCTCCCTCCTGCTCCTGTCAAGCCAGACAGATATTACAGGGTTCCTGAAACGCATAAGCATCTCTTTAAGGCCCACTCTGTGGATCTAGAAACTATTTCTCAGGGGCCCAAAGGAGTGGCTACTTCCTCGGCCAAAAACCCTTTGCCCGCAGACAGGGAATCTAGGTCCCTGGAGAGTTGGGGCAAAAAAAGTTTATACCTTTTCCACCCTTGCCATGAGGTCACTTAACTGTCTTTTTCATATGTTTCAGTACCAGGATTACTTAATGGACGATTTGCAGAAAACAATTAGCCTCTCCTGAGCCTATAGATAGAAAGGCATTGCAAGATTTGGTTCATAACACTCAGCAGGTTAGCAATCATTTTCTACAGTGTGGTTATGATGCATTGGAAGCCTCATGTAGGGCAGCTATGACAGGGGCCGTTATACGTAGACATGCCTGGCTGAAAGAACAGCCACTGCCAGACCATGTTAAAGTAAAGCTCCTAGATGCACCTCTGGAAAAACAGAAGCTTTTTGGTGCTAATGCACAGGATGTGTTGAAGTCTATTGTGGAAAAGGCTAAATCAGTACAGACAGTCAAGGATTTCCTTCAGGTTCAGCCACCCAGATTCAGCAGGAATTGGCCTTCAAAGAATTGGTCCTTTCCAGACACTGACAAGTTTCAAAGGGGAAAAAACAGGCGTGCTCGAGGTAGAGGGCAATACCGAGGCTCCTACAGGGGCCGCCAATGGCAACCACCAAATCGGAGAAGTAGCGCAGGGAGTTCAGCTGCACCACAGGGACAATCACAATGACTTGACTTTCACTCCTCCGACCAAGACTCAAAGAGAAGCACCTCTAGGCGGAAAATTATCCTTATTCTCAAAGAACTGGCACATTTTAACCAAGGACAAATGGATTCTGGACATAGTAGACAAAGGTCACAGGTTCCACTTCCATACCTTACCAACGAGACAAGGCATGCCAAATCTGCCACAAAATCAAAGGGCAGAGGCACTCATACAAGTTTCAAAGCTGTTACAAATAAAAGCAATAGAAAAGGTTCCTCCTCAGGAACAAGGCCAGGGATTCTATTCAAGACTGTTCCTTGTTCCAAGAAAAGAAAAGCAATGGAGACCTATACTGGACTTGTCCGCTCTAAACACTTTTCTCATTGTGCCAAAATTCAAAATGCTGACTTTACAGCAACTCCTTCCCATGCTGGGCAAGGGGTCTTGGCTGGTTACTCTGGGCCTCAAGGAGGCATACCTGCATGTCCCAATCAGACACAGTTGCAGAAGATACCTCAGATTTCTTGCAGGGTCAGAGCATTATCAATTCTCAGCATTGCCGTTTGGCTTATCTACTGCGCCCAGAGTATTCACGAAATGCCTGGCATCAGTAGTTGCACATTGCAGACTCCAGGGGATTCAAATATACCCTTACCTGGACGACTGCCTTATACAAGCAGATAGCAAACAAACCTTGATAAGAAACTTGGACTATGTCATTCAACTACTACAGGCTTTGGGATACACAGTCAACATTCAAAAATCAAGACTACTGCCATCCCAACAGATTGTGTGTCCAGTTTGGCTCCTAGAAAAATAATCAGAAATGGCTTTCCTCACAGAGGAGAAACAAGAGCATTTACCAGATTACTTCAAAAGCCTAGCAAAGCTCACCCAGCTGACCGCAAGGAAAATCCTGCAGGCCCTGGGGTTCATGGCATCTTGCATTCTTCTGGTACCTCTGGCAAGATTACACATGAGAAAGCTACAATGGTACCTGAAAAGTTTATGGTCTCAACACAGCCACAATCTAGAAGACGTAATACCACTCATTCCATGCCTGCAAAGGGAATTTTTGTGGTGGGCTCAAGCAAGTCATTTAAACAAAGGCATGTCTTTCAACAAACCTCTAGCAAGTCAAACCATTACAACAGACGCCTCAGATCATGGATGGGGGGCGCACATGGAGGGCAGATGCATTCAAGGGCAATGGACTCCCAGGGAAATGCATCTGCACATAAATCAAAAAGAGATGTTGGCAGTGATACATGCAATCGAGGCCTTCGGGAAATCCCTTCAACAAGGTCATCTGCTAATAAGGACAGACAACACCACTGTCATGTGGTATATAAACAAGCAGGGAGGCACTCACTCTTACCCCCTCTGCAGACTAACAATGACTCTTTGGGAAAAGTCCCTGAATCTGAACATCCACTTGCAATCCCAGTTTGTTCCAGGCAAGGACAATGTTCTGGCGGACAGGCTGAGCAGAAATTTCTTGGATCCGCACGAATGGATGCTGCATCCACACATTTTCTCACAAATAAGTGCATGGGGAAGACTGGACATAGATCTCTTTGCTTCTCACCTCAATCATCACCTGGAGAAGTTCTGTTCAAGGACGCACCATCCTCTAGCCTGGAGAACGGATGCTCTCTCCTTCAGCTGGAATTCCCTAACAATTTATGCATTCCCTCCTCTACCATTACTGACCAAGGTGTTACTGAAGATCAAAGCAGAACAACCAAAAGGAATTTTGATAGCTCCAGACTGGCCAAGGCAGCACTGGTATCCATTGCTACTGAGCATAACTCACACCAAACAGTGGCCCTTGCCTCAATGGCCTCTGCTTCTAACTCAGCACAATTACAGGACTGTTTATCAAAACCTGCAAACATTGCAGCTGACAGCTTGGAGGGTTCCATGACTTTCACCCATATCTCTCTTTACGAAAAAGTACAAGAAATCTTACTGGAAGCTCGCAGACCTTCCACCAGAAAGACCTATTCAGCCAAGTGGAAGAGATTCATCATCTGGAATGCCAACAAGGGTCAGGATGCGTCAGTAATGAGCATACCACAGATATTAGAATACTTGGCCGAAATGTTTCATAGTGGCCTCTCATATTCTTCCATAAAAATTCACGCTTCAGCAATCTCAGCAAAATACAACTGTGACCCACCTGTGTTTTCGCATCCCTTGCTAAGACAGTTTCTAAGAGGGATAAAGAATATCAAACCTCCCAGAAAACCACCAGTACCTGCATGGGACCTCAATTTCGTCTTGGAAAAATTAACTCTTCCTCCTTTTGAACCAGCAGCATCTTGAGAAATGCAATTTCTCTCCTGGAAAACGGTTTTCCTGTTGGCAGTTACCTCAGCAAGAAGAGTCTCGGAGATACAGGCCCTTATGGCAGTGCCCCCCTTTCTCATTTTTCATCAGGACAGAGTTTCCCTAAGGACCAATCCTTCATTCATGCCAAAAGTGATATCCAGAGTGTCTCTAAATCAAGCAGTTCACCTGTCTACTTTCTTTCCCAACCCTCAATATAGGGGGGAAAAGCTGCTGCACACTTTGGACATACACAGACAATTACTCTACTACTTGGACAGAACAAAGACCACCAGAAAGTCTGATCAACTTTTTGTAGCCTATGCTGCTGGAGTGCAAGGAAAGGCAATCTCCAAACAATTTCAAAATGGATTGGACACTGCATCAGATTCTGTTACTCTTTCCATGGAAAAGGTGTGCCAGCCAATATTAGGCCACACTCCACCAGAACTATAGCCACATCCACAGCATTTCTAAGAGGAGTGGCTACAAAGGACATTTTAGAGGCTGCTACATGGAGCTCCGTGCATACATTTACCAAACACTACAACCTGCCTTTATACTCCAGATCCCGAGCAGGCTTTGCTTCGGCAGTCCTGCAGGGCATTTTAGCTACACCATCCCTTTCTTAGATCCTACCACCCCCAGCTTGGCTATGGTATTCAACCCATATGTCAGGACTGCAGTTGCATTCTTGAAGGACATAGTACAGTTTTGTACCTACCATAAATGTAGATGTCCGATAGATATGCAACTGCAGTCAAGTTTTCCCTCCCTCCTACCCCTCTGTATTTCTCTTTTTTAGGGTCCGCTTCCCCCTTTTCAAATTAGCTGGGGATATCTGTTATGGTGTTTCTGTTTATTACTGTTTTGCATGTCTGGAATTTTTTATCCATTCACTAAAATTAGCCTTCCTTGGAGGGCACCTGGCATCTGGGGCAAGAAACACTGAAGAAGATGGCGTCGGCTGATGCTTTTATACCCCAGCCGCTCTGACGTCGGGGAGGAGGCGTCATCAGCTGACGCCGGACCCAGACTTTGGAATCCGGCCGACCGAAGGGCTGCCTGAGGCAGGACAACCCATATGTCAGGACTGCAGTTGCATATCTATCGGACATCTACATTTATGGTAGGTACAAAACTGTACTTTTTCTAATGATCAAGGGTTTCATTACAATCAACCAGCAGTTTTGTTAGCTAATCAAGTGGAGTTCTGTGGGTTATGAGGCATGATCTTCTCATGTTTTCATCGGGTGTATATCAATTCATCGAAGATTCACTTTGGCGAACCTGAAGTCATTGACCATAAACTACCAAACTTCACTTGCGCAAATGTTCACATCAAAAAAAGATTTCAGCTGGGTAAGAAAGCATTTGGCCAACACCACAACAGAACACACATGGCAGGTTGTCAAACTCCCTCAAGTGGAGGGCTGCACCCCCACCCCCAAACTATGTATACCAACTCCCAAGATTGCACTACAGTGGGGAAAAGGGCAGAGTTGTGCTGTTGGCCAACTACTTCTTTTCCCTACTTAAATCTTTCGAGGATGTGAAGTTCGGTGGTTTGGGGTCAATGAAGTCAGTTTCGCTGAAGTGAATCTTTGAACTGGTGTAGATCTGTTTTTCCTTGGTTCGAGTTGATTTTGTTTGTTGCTTTTTTTTTTTTTTTTTTTTTTTTGTACAGTTGTAAGTATACGTATCCTAACAGTAGATGTTTGAATAGCTTACTGTTACAGTAGCCATTCCTTCCCTCCACCTCCCTAATTTTTGCTGCTGTTTATGCCAGGGTGATGATTTGTGCAACTACCGTTAGCATTTTCTTTTATCAGCACTGTAGCTTACTTTTTTCTGTTGGGAAGAAATTCCTGAATAGTTTGACACCAAGGCTGGTGTTTTTTCCCCCCACTCAGGCACGTGCCACTAGTAATTTTGGCATGTTCGTGAGATGTGTTGTATCCATGGCAGGATATATCTTGTATAGCTAAGGCTAATGCAGCAGTGGTTTATTCGAACATCTAGTGTTATGGTAAGTTTTCTTTTACAGCTATACTTTTTCTTCCCAAAATACTCTAGCAAGGGAGAGTATCCTTTGCATTTCATGTGCGTTTAGAAGCAGCTTGGGTTTTTCATGGAAAGGATGAGATCTTTTCTAAAACACCCTTGTTTATTTGTTCCATATTCCAGGAAATTACTTGGCAAAAATGTCTCAAAAATTTGTGTTCAAGATTTTAAAATAAGCATGTGACAGAATGACCCAGCCCTTGTTCGATGAGAACCATGGCTTTTTTCTTTCTTTTTTTTTCTTTCAGAAAAGCAGTCACGTAGACATCATTCAGCCCTTTGCAAAAAAAAAAAAGTCAGGATGCAGTTGGTAGATCCTGCTGGTTTTTTTTTTAATTCCCATGACACAGTTGCCTTTTTTTTTTTTTGTGTGTGTGGGGGGGTGTATTTGTCAATAAGTTTCTATCCTCGTGCTTTAACTCGGGACTTCCATTCTCTTATCTGTGATTGTTGTACAGGTAAGGACAGAAAGTTGCATGCTTACCTCCAATAGTAGATCTGGAGTGGTAATTTCATTCTCTGTGCTAGACCATCCTGTCTTTTGTCCCCTTTCCTAGGCCTAATGGATCATATGGCTTTGTATGTTTCAAGGAAGTTTTTTTGTAGGTTATCTGTTCTTCATGGAGACTACTGGTCCTTGACAGCACAAGTTAGTAAAGGAAAGGTGCTTTCCTACCGTAAAAGCCCCCCCCCCCCCACCCCAACCTGGGTTACAAGTACTGCTGGTAAAAAGAATTTATCAGTCCAGATGCATTGTTACTGTAAGTATGTAAAAAAGACTAGAAACCTTTTAAGTACATAATATGAACCAAACAGCAACACTAGTTTGCATCTTAAGTGGGATGAAATGTTGACTGTTATTGAGAAAATATGGCAAGTACTTAATGAGCGGTGATTGATATGTCTGCCATAAACAGTGGATCCTGTTTTTTTTTTTTTTTTTTTTAAATATAGAAATTATACTACAGATGTCAAAAAGATTATTAGCTTAACTATACAATGGCAAGATTTGTAAGCAGCTTTGATAATGATATAATTGCTGCTGTAGGTATGATGAATAGGAAAGCACCAGGTCACAATGATCTTGTGAATGTGGTTTGCGTAACTTATAAACAATGTGGAGAATGTTTATATTTTACTTTTGAATACAACATGGCAAGATTGAAACTTCCAGATTCTGTGAGTGTGGGGCTAAACTATAATCCGAATCTACAAGAAGGGAGATATCCGTGTATGCACAAATGCCTGTGGCTGTTCATGGGTTGCTGTTGAAGTCTGATATTACTGTACACGATTAGGTGGATAGTTTAAATTATAAATTAAGAAAATTATTTTCAAAAAGAAAGTACTGTTTACAGACATATATTTCCCATAATTAAATAAATATGCTAGAAGGAAGGAGAATAAGCAAATCATATAAACTAGCAGTTATTTGAAGACGTATACAAATGTCTTGGTAAATGTGAATAGTATAAGATATTTAGGTACAAACCCCCCAGGAAATTACTTTCAATTTACACAAAGTATACATTTGAAATTTGCAGTATTATATAGCAAAAAAGAAGTACTGAGATTTCTAAAATTCCCTTTGTGTTCTTAAGCAGCAAATGTTTCATATTGACAAAGTAGTTGTGAACACTCTTGAAGATGCACAACAATAAGAAAAAGTTTTGAAAGTAGAAACAAAATATAAGCTGTATTTATAAAATACAATTTTATAGCATCTTATTCAGACAATAATGCATTTAGACTTTCTGAATCCCCAGAGACTCTTAAGTTTATGGTATTGGTTGGAGAACATGAAGCTCACACACGCACTCGGTGGTAAAGAAAGTAAGAAATGAAAAGGAAACAAAAAGTAAATTGAGGGGATGGCCTGGAGCCATTCTTTAGCAATGTTAACTTCCTTGCACAGCTGAAAGATCTAAAGAGGTGGTCCTTCAGTCTCAAGCATAATGGCAGATGGGAGTGTTCTGAATGCAACAAATACCTTCTGGTGTAGGTGATGACTATAGATAAACCGACTTTGTAGTGAAATTCGATACTTGGAATTCTGAGTAAGCCAAAAAAAAAAAAAAGAAAACTCTGGGCAAGAACAAATGTCTATCAACGCTCTGCTCCTTTAAACTTGAGCTAGGGGCAAGCCACCCAAAAACTTGTATATACCAACTCCAAGATCTCCATACCTCTGAGAAAAGTGGGTATCCAGGGAAATGGCGAACTTGGTATACTGAAGTCTTGTTTTTTTTTTTCGGTCATTCAGTTTCCATGTGTTGAGTCTCTCTAGCAAGGTCCTGAATTTCAAATGGTTACCAAGTACACCAGTACATTTCTTTGATTATACTAGATGTGGAACTTTGCTTTCCTTCTTTGTTCTTATCTGTTGAACATGCCTGCCCTCCTGAGAGCATCAAAGAGCCTCTTGTTTCCACCCATCTGGCCAGCCTGTCCTGGAAAATCTTCCTCTGAAATTGTTTGGTTTCCCCAGTTCAAGTGAAGGCTGGGTACCATTTTTGCCTTTCTAGAGTAGTCCTGATCCTGATATCTGTCCAGAGCAAGAGTGTATTAGTAAAATTTATTGTTGCAAATGGGCTCACTCCTTGGGATGGAGCACATCCAGAGAACTACACCCATTTTCATCTCTGATCTGTCACATTTTGGAATATCTTTCCCAAATTTTTAACTGTGGTTGTAGTTTTTCCTCAGTTGAAGTTAGCTGGCACCAATTTATAATTTCCCCATGTGGAGCAAGTTTTGGTTCTCTTAAGGTATGCAGAACTATCTTGATGGTGTTTTTCTTGATTTTGCCTTTCAGGGGCCTGCCCTTTCCTCCATGGGATCTTTGTTTCATTCTGGAGAAACTAATATACTCTTACTTTGAACTAGCCTCCTTTGGCAGCCTCCAGCTTCTTACTTTGACAACTGCATTTTTGTGGGCCATTACTTCAGCAAGATGTATTTCAGAAGTTTTGCATCTTGCATTTCCCTATCCTATATCACTTTGCACAGTGAATATTGTCATATAGCATTCTTTGTCATGACAAAAGTTGGTACAGAAAGCAATATAAATTGATCTTTGATCTTCTATCTTCAACTTTTGTAATTGAGTTGAAGATTTGTTGCATTGTATGGATGGCCGTGGGTAACTCAGATTTTATGTAGACAAGAGTCAAATGTTTAAGGAAAGATTCTCATCCCTTTGTATCATTGTCTTACAAGAAATTGAGCCAATAAAGTATCCAAGGTTAATCAATCTTCTTGGCCTCAGGCTTCCAACGTTCATACTACCAGGTATGTGGCCACCTCTCAAATTTTCACCAGAAATACTTAATTGTGTAACATATGGGTGGTTGCCACTTGGCCTTGAACTTCACTGAATACCTTTTGAAGGGCATGGTAAGCTGGATCTGCTTTTGGAGTTGTCATAATTTAGAGTATTCTTTAATGTTGAACCACAAAAAAAAAAAAATAAAAGCTTTGGAGTCTGCCATAGCGATGACAGATTCTGATAAGGTTATATATCGCCACAACAGGTAATACTGCATTGGCACACCATTCCTTACCTCCTTCCTGATGCCTAGGGGTGTGTTGGGCACTAAATCTTTGTTTAATCTTAACTTTTGTCTTCATTTGGTAAAGGATTTGGGGTAAAGAAAATAGAATAGAGTACTGTGGGAAGGTTTTCAGAAGCCGTGCCAAGTAGCTTTCAGTTTTAGTTGTGCAGGTAATGTAGCTGAAATTGTCAATGCAAATCTGTTGTTGAGGTAAGTGTTCATTTCTTGACAACTTCAGTGAATTATTGTTGTTCTCTGTAAAAGTAATGTCTTTCGGCTTTTCCCGGTTAGGGGTCGCCACGGCAGAACTCCGGTCCGCTAATGATTGGCACTTGATTTTTTTTTTTTCCACGGTGCCGAGTTGCCAGCCCGACGCGCAACCTTCAAAGAAAGCACACCCATTCACGCACGCACCTACCTGCATGTCTTTATACATCACTCGACCACTGAGAGGACATGCAGACTCCACATAGAAGGCGGTTTAGCAGAGAATCGAACGGGAGAACCTCTTGCTGTGAGGCGACAATGCTAACCGCTGCACCACCGAGACCTAGCATTATTGTTGTTCTCTGTGTAAGTGTTTATTCTTCATAAAACCGCAGTAAAAATACAAACTTGGAGTGTGTCTGGACCCTCTTATTGTGTTGCGGAGGTGCTTAGGGGTACTAGTGCTTTGGAGGACAGAATTACAGGTGGAGGCAACATTTCGGAGGACAATCCCAACA
Source organism: Protopterus annectens (assembly GCF_019279795.1). NCBI lineage: Eukaryota > Metazoa > Chordata > Ceratodontiformes > Protopteridae > Protopterus > Protopterus annectens. Next base: position 1,644,882,574 of record NC_056735.1, read on the forward strand.
TTTCGGGGGCTATACCGAAGCGCACGGTGCCAAAAAAAACTTATTCAGTTGTTGGAAACCAACAGGCTCATAGGCTCATAGGCTCATAGGCTCATAGGTTAGTACTAGGCTAACTGCCCTTGCGAGCCATTTTAAGCCTAGACAATTATCCCTTGTGAGATTCAAACCCTGCACCTTGTGTTTGTAAGGCAAATACCTTAACCATCAGGCCACCCTCCCAACCCAACAGGTTAAAGGTACTGTAAATATTTCAGTTGATAATAGCTCTCAAGCTTCAAATGTTATTTCTAATAAACAACGAGAGCTTGACATTTTTTTCAAAGCTAATTTTGACTTCCAGTTTAATGGAAACAGCAAGCGGGACACCGCTAGAGGTGCGGAACATAGTGGTACCGACAAAACTTTAAAAGAATACATTTTTGACTTTGGGAAGAAGCTGGGTATCATTAAGGGACTTCAGTTGGACAATATGCATCTAAAAAGATGTATTGAACTTAAAATTGTTCCCATGGGTATGCGCTTTAAGCAACCTATAGGCATTGACTTAAATTAAATTAATATTACTGAATATGTAGTCAAATGTTTGATGGATTTGGGTTCAAGTTTATGGAATTAATTATAAAATGTAATGCTAATAAATTAAGTAGAATGTTTTTAAAAGTTGAACAGTTAAATGAGATTATACTGAAAGATTTGTTATTTAGTGAATGGGGAAGTTTATGCAATAAACAATATGTATGGGCTGAAAAGAACAGTAATAAACAGTATGATAGGAAATGCAATAAAATGAAAAAGGATATTGAACATTATGAAAAAAAAAACAAGTTTGTAAGTGGAATAAACTAACACTGGAAGTCGCCATTTTGATAAACAAGGACAGACTAGTGGATTTAGGGGTGACACAGATTTACATAATAGGAAAAGATGGAGAAATAAGAGTAATTTTTTAGAAGAAACAAATCTGGGATGGCAAGGAGGACACAGGGAGGATGATATGGGCCGGGTATTTGTAAATTGAGAGACCTCATCTTACAACAGAAGGTGGCCCAACAAGAACAACCAGAGAAGGTGGACATAGGACGGGAAATCATTCAACATAATGAAGTTAAGTTTAGTTTAGGTGATTTTAATATTTTCAACTATACACATTTTAAGTTAAAAAAAGAAAACTTTTCACTGTTTTCAAAAGGGATGAAGTACGTCCCAAGTACTAAGGTCAACTTATTGTACTGTATAGTGGAATTTAAACTATATTTACAGAAACTAAATTTAGCTTTATATTTATTTTCAGAATGAAAGGGGGACTTTTACTGAATGTGAAACTAGGAAAAGAAGCTAATTCATACCCCTTATGAACAACACATTAGCAGCTTATGAGAAAGTAGTCATTGATGAATTGTATAAATACTTTGCAAATAACAAAAATATCAATATAAAATGTAATTTGCATAAGGAAGAATATGCCGCTTTGAATGAACTTTGTAATGATGATAATATCCGCATTATGAAACCCGATAAAGGGGGCGGTATTGTTTTATGATAGCAATGACTATATGAGCAAGATATGATACATTGCACAATTCCGGTAATTATGAAACATCCTCACTTAGTGAATTAAACATTATTATACCATGACCCCCCCCCAAAACGTGCACGCTGATTGGCCAGCGTGCACATTGTAAATAGAGTTGTACTAATGGAAAAAGGTCCGGTCGCCCGGACTTTTTTCCATTAGTATAACTCTACTTTTAAAACACTGTCTCGCTATGTTAAATGGGTTTAACATAGCGAGACAGCTTTAAAATAAGCAACGGAGATCTCTGTTGCTTATTTTAGCTGTCTCGCTATGCTAAACCCATTTAACATAGCGAGACAGGTTTAAAAGCAACGGAGAAAGCAAGATCTCCGTTGCTTTTTATTGTTTCGCTATGTTAAATGGGTTGAACATAGCGAGACAGTTTTAAAATAAGCCACGGACATCTCCGTTGCTTATTTTAAAACTGTCTCGCTATGTTAAACCCATTTAACATAGCGAAAACAGTAAAAAAAAAAAGCAATGGAGATCTTGCTTTCTCCGTTGCTTTCGCCCACAGCTCTGATGTACTGCGCAGGCGCGCAGTACATCAGAACTGCCACGGATGCCAGACATCTGCGGAAGGGCAGTAAACAGGCATTATACTATGCTATTATTTAAGAAAAGTAATAGTTTCTTTTCTTAAATAATGTCATGGTATAATAGCAATAACCCACTTCTGGGTGTGGGTAGTGCTGTATTTACCCACGGTTGGCTTTGTTTACCGGGCTCGGGACCACACCATGCCAACCGTGGGTAAATCCAGCATTACCCACACTCAGGCATGGGTTATTGCTATAGTTACCATCGCATAGATTTGTTTCTAGAAGAATTTTTATTAGACAAGAGAATTGATACAGATTTGTATAAGTTTTTAAAAACTGAATTTCCCACACTAGCTACAATAGTAGATATTCCTAAAGTCTACAAGAATGTACCTGATCCACGTTTTCGCCCCATAATTTCTGGGAGTAAATCCAAAATGTTTCTGTATGGTAAGGTTATTGACAACTGGTTGAAATTAATATCTGAAAGGGTACCCCATATAATTATTGACTCTTGGGACTTTTTTTAAGTCGATTAAAACCAGAATTATGGAAGGAAAATATTATTTTTTTAACCATAGATGTCGTAGGTCTTTTTTCTTGTATTCCTAAGGAAGATGGTGGTATTAGGTGCAGTAATAGTATTCAGAAACATACACAATTTGTTTGGGATAAAGTAGCACTTGTTACAGAATTTATGGACGTTTTAAGTCATAATTACATTTATTTCCATGGAGAATATTATAAACAAACTAGGGGCATAGCTATGGGGGCAGCTTGTGCCCCCGTATACGCTGACCTTGTTCTTCTAGATTGGGAAGAGGAGTATTTATTTAAGCACGTACTGTTTAAGTATGTTAGTTGCTATGTAAGATATTTGGATGACATTTTTATTGTATGGAATGGCACTATAGAGGAGATGGACTTTTTTATTAATGACTTAAACATGGCTAGTGAGTATCTTAAGTTTACCCATAGCTTTAGTAAAGTAGGAATTCCATATTTGGACATTTACATTTATTCAACCCCAGCCGGGTTTAAATATAAGATCTACAGAAAAGGTACTTTTAGTAATGCCTATCTAGACTATTCAAGTTGCCATCCCATGGAGCAGAAGCGGAGCATTTTTAAAGGACAGTGCATCCCTGCAGCACGTATGACGTCCGACTATCATGAAATGGTGCAGGAGTTAAAAAAACATTAATAAGATGTTTAGAAGATGGGGCTACCCCTCTAGACTCATAAGTGATATCAGTAGTTATGTCCAGAATGAATGGGCAAAAATTATGTACCCTTATTAGGTGTTACAAATTTCTACGCTCCTAGTGGATTGATTACGAGTGAACCCATTAAGAATTACAAAAGAGCGTGTATAGTAAACAGAGTAAAGACGTACAAGAAATTATAGGTAAGAATTGGAATATTTTGAGAAGTGACGCTATGGTAGTGGAGAAACTAGGGGAAAAGCCATTATTTGTATTTAAGACAGGTTGTAATTTAAAAAGCCAATTTGAAGGTAGGCTTATAGTCCGTAATGAGAAGGGTGTGGTAGGGGGTACTAGTAAGTGTGGAAAATGTAGCCAATGCTTTGCTATACAGGAAGACGGGGGCTTAACGTTGGGGGATGTCAGTCAAACTGAGATTAGATTTAAGAAGGGTAACTGTCGGACCCAGCATGTGATATATCTGGCTAAATGCGTCAGATGTCCTTGTTACTATGTGGGAAAAACCAACCGTTGTTTAAGAAATTGGATTTATGACCACTTTTATTGCATAAGTAAGAAAGACACAAAAAATGCACTGTATAGACATTTAGTCGGAAGCCCAAGTTGTGATTAGTTTTAAGTTTGCCATTTTAGAGCATGTAAATTCAAACCCTAGGGGTGGAAACATAAAGGTAAAACTGGGTGAGAAGGAGATAAAATGGCAGATATTGTTAAATATAACTGTTTATCCTGGTATTAATGAAAGTATTTCCATTAAACCAGTATTAGAAGCAAAATTAAATTAGTGAAAAAGTATTTACATTAGATGCATATTTTACAGGCAAGTGATTTTATTGGATTTTAGCAGTATTGTATTAGGAGAAATGTATGTGTAAGTTATTATTGCACTGAGCACTTTAAATGACAATTGACTACAATTAATCATGTAATCTGATTGGAGGAATTTATGTATTTAAACCCAGCTTTTTTAATTGTAAAGTGTTCTGAGGAAGTCTACTACCTGTTGATGAAAGCGCTTAACCAGTTCTTACTATCACTGCGGAATAAAGGCTTTTTTTATCGTAGCTGACAGTTTCATGATATTTGTGGAACTGTGATCTTGTTTACAGCGAAGTTCGTGTTTTTACTGTGGTTTTATAAGTGGTATTTTGCTGTGTCTTGTGGTTTCGTAGTTGTTTATTCTTCATACTGTATTTATTATCATTTTGTGGGCACACACTTTTTTTTTTTTTTTTTAAGTTGATCAGCATTATTCTGAGTTTGGTGCTCACACCAGCACATTTTTGGCTTTAGTGTCATTTGTTTACATGTATCTGCCCGGCTTGTGGATGTTAATCCATCTATTCTATTTTTACTTTAAAGTCTGTTCTCTTGGTGTTGACCACCGTGTTAGCACTGACCCTGGATCCAGGTTGATCAACTAACTTCAGGATCACAGGAATCAAGTTTGACTTTGACTGTTCTTTTGAACTTTACCCTTACTTATAGGATCATAGATAAATGCCTGCAGAGTATTAAAAGCCTAGCCAATAACCAGAGGTCAGAATCAAACCGTGCATCTATGTGATAAAGACCTTAACCATTATGCTACCCCCATTACATTTTAAATCCCTTCTCAGTGCTGACCTTGGCCATGTGGAGCTCTCTGTCTCAGCTGGATGAAGATGGCTTCACTCAATTTCAGTTGATGTCCTTATGATTTATCAGCTTATTCAACTGTTCAGGCTAGATGACTTTTTTTTTTTTTTTTGACCACATCGTAAACAGTAATGGCTCCTGTATGATTCTTCTACTTGCTTCCTTTGACAAAAGTCTAAGGCTGATACTCATTTGTACCTAAACCTAACTGCTCTGCTTGAAAGGGTTGGGTTCTGGGTATTGGCTTGTGTAACATATTATGAAACTTCCACTTCAAACTTGGTGCCACTTTTTTGTAAAAATTTGGGCAGAAGTAGCACCTTGACCTTAAATTCCTGTTTATTAGGATAAGAAAGAACATTTTTACATTTATGCAAGTTTGTTCATTTTTTTGCACATGACTGTATAATTGTGGTATCTTACCATCTTATGTAAGACTTTCCATCCTTTTTCTGTTCAGGCTGCAGGTGGAAATGAGTTGTCTTAATTTTCAGCTGAAACTATTTCTAGATGCTATACTGGTCTTTTCTTTTTTTTTTTTTTTGTGACTGAAGGTCGTTTTAGGAACGAGCTCATGTATTATTCAGAGGAATTTATTTCATTACCGTTATTTCATTTTTATTTAAGGGCCTTCATGTTTTTTCCTATACTGAATGGAGGCTGCATTTAGTATTTGTTTAAGTCTTCATTTGATGACCATCATAACAGGAGATGGAACATATTGTAAAGCTTGCCTTGAAGTAGTTTACATCTGTGACTTCTTCCTCTCCTGTTTGGAAAAGAGGTGAAACTTGGGCAAAGGTTGAAACAAGGACTGAATCTCCTCTTCCCCGTTTTGAATGGAGGTTTTTATGAATTGTGGTCTGTGTATGTATGTATGTGTGTGTATATATATAAGTACATATGCTTGTATGTAGATATATACATGTGTATACATATAGGTTCATAGGTAGGTACTAGGCTGTCGGCACTAGGGCCCATACAAGCCTAGCCAAAAAATGTATTCTGGCTTTCGCCACCCAGGAAAATTATTTTCCTGTGCCCCTGTCAAGCAGAGCCACAAAAGTGATCCCTGGGGTGAATTTCCCATTTCCCATCCAGTCATCAAGATTTTTCTTGAAGAGTGCTAATGAGGAGCTCTGTTTGACATAGGTAGTCTGTTCCAGAGTATGGGAAGTCTCTGGGACAGGAATCTATCCCTCCAGCATGTTCTGTTTATTGTGGTGACAAGATTTAGGTCCCTAGAGCGTGTAGCTGTGAGGGATTGGGATTTCTTTAAGTGGAGCATGTCCAACAGCTCTGGGTTTGACATAGCTTTGTATGTTAGGCAGAGATCGCCCCTGAGTAGGTGATATGCGATGGAGTAAAGCTGTAGTTTTTTGAGACGGTCTGCATAGGGCATCTGTTTGAGGCCAGTAATCCTCTTTGTGAGGTATTTCTGTGGTCTTTCCAGTTGTTGTAGATGTCTTGTGAGGTACATACCAAAAGAGGCATTGTACTCTATAATGGGTCTACTGAGTGAGTAGAGGGGAACAATGACCCCTTTTTTTTTTCCTGGATGAGAATCCTTTTGTGATGAGATGAGCCACGTAGAAGGATTTCCTGACCACTGTGGAGATGTGATTATCAAAGGAGAGACTACTGTCCACCTGTGTCCCAAGGTCTCTTGTCACATTTTCGGCATTAAGTAGACTACCAGCTATGTGGTAGTTCATGGGTACAGAGTTTTCACCAAAGGGGATGACCATACACTTTTTGGCATTGAGCTTCAGGCCATGGCTTTGCCACCAGGTATCTGTCTCAGTGAGGCCCTTTTGTAGTTTGTCCACATCGTTAGGAGTTTTGATTATGGCTCCTAGTTTGCAGTCATCTGCAAACTTTGTTAGCCAAAGACCTTCTGTGTTGGCCTGCACTTCAGAGAAGTAGATACCAAATAGGAGAGGACCCAGGACTGAACCCTGTGGTACTCCATTTGTCACTGGTCTGATGTCGGATTTGGAATCCGCTACTTTCACGGTGTGGGTTCTGTCCGTGAGCCAGTTGGTAACCCATCTTGTGACCTAGGGATTTATACCTAGTTTAGTGAGCTTATCTATAATTCCAGAGTGGGGGATGGTGTCGAAAGCCTTGGTGAGATCTAGATAAGCTGTGTGAACCATTTTACCCTCCATCTATGGCTTTGGTGACTGCTTCAAAGAAGTCAGTCAGGTTTAGGAGACATGATCTGCCTTTTACAAATCCAAACTGGGTAGGGTCCAGAGTTTGGAGATTACCAATGTCTTTGTTTATGAGTTCCACGATGATATGTTCCATGGCCTTGCAGACCACGCTGGTCAGGTTAATGGGGCTGTAGTTCCTGGGGTCCGTCATGGCTCCCCCTTTGTGGAGAGGGATAACCGTCGCGGTGCGCCATTCAGTGGGTACAAAGCCTGAGGTGAGGCTATGATTGAACATGGTACTTAGGTAGGGTGCCAGTTCATTCTGTAGTTCATGTAGAACGCAGCCTGGGATATTGTCAGGTCCCATGGATGCTGTGTTCTTGGCTTTGGAGAGTGTGCTTTTTACCTCTGCAGCTGTGATTATAGGAACTTTGCATTCTTCCGGTATAGAGATGGGCCCTGTAGGGGGTGAGAGGGGGGTAAAGTTAGGGGGTGAGAGGGGGGTAAAGTTAGCACTGAACCTATCTGCTAGGATGTTGGCAATATCAGTTGGTTCTGTATATTTAGTGCCATTGTGCTGTAACTCAGAGCAGATCTGAGTGTTCCCATTTAGATTCTTGACATAGCTATAGAATGCTTTCTGGTTGTCTTTAGAGTCAGTGGCAGCTTTGCTTTCGTAACTAGCTTTGGAGGATTTTATGAGGGATCTCAGCTTCTTACTGAGGTTGACCAGGGAGTTCCTCCAGTCATGGGATTTTACTCTTTTTTTGCAACAGTTTCTTTCTTCTGTTGTAGAGCTTGTTTATGGCAGAGGACCACCAGATTGGCTTCCTTTTTTTGGAGGATAACATCTTGGTTCTGTTGGGGATAGCATGATCCATGCACTCGTGTAAGTGCTTATAAAGTGCATTTGTGTAGGATTCGGCAGTCATACCTCTATTGTCCGTCTGCATGGGTGTCCTGAAGTTTGCCACTTCTGTCTTAAGAAGTGTGAAGTTGGCTTTGGAGAAGTTTTTTACGATGGTTTCCCTAATTGGGGGTGGGGTTGGGATGTGAATGTCTAGGCTAATTAGCTTGTGGTCGGATCTGACCAACGAGGAATTTACCTCTGGTGTGGAACACCGGTTTCCCATGTTGGTAATGACCAGGTCTAGGATATTGCTGCCCCTGGTGGGGGTGTGAATAAGTTGATCCAAGGCGTTGGAATTTATGAATTCTAGAAAACGTTGAGCAAAAGAGTTGGTACATGAGTAGTTTTCCCAGTTAATGGTGGGGTAGTTGAAATCGCCCATTATTAGGGTGTTGGATTGTACCCTAATACTTTCCACTGTATCAAGAAATGAGGAGTGTGAATCCTGGGGTATGGTGGGGGGTCTGTAGCAAGCTACAATTTGGATTGCGGTCTTGCCCAGAGTTAGTTGCACTTGGATAATCTCGGATGCATTATGCTGTGCAACTAGCCTGGAGGTGTGGATATCCTTAATGAATATGGACACTCCTCCGCCTTTAGTGCTCCTTTCTGGGTTAGGTGGCCGAAAGGTGTGGTATGAATTGAAGCCTGTTAATGCAGGGGTGCTCTCTGGAGCTTTGAACCAGGTCTCTGTCAGTGCACAAATGTCAATGTTCTCCATTTTAAGGAGTGCCTTGAGTGAGTGCATTTTGAGATTTAGACTTCTAGCATTGAGTAGCATTACCCTCAGATTTTGCTTGCTTGTACCTGTTACGGTGGTGAATTTGTCATTGGAACCTTGCCTAAAAAAGTCACTATAGGGGTGGCAAGAGCCTTAGCCAGTGTCCGGAATCCTAAGGGCGACAGGTGCAGGCCATCTCTGGCAAAGCATCGTGGACTGTCGATCATGTCGTCCCAGGCAGACAAATACTGGATCCCCTTAGAATGACACCAGAAGCTTAGCCAATTGTTGAAGTCAATCATTTTGTCCTTGTACTGTGGTATCATTCTGGGTGATGGCAGGATGCTATTCAGGGTTAGGGTCATACCTGCCTGGGATACAAGATCGGAGAGCTCCTCCATGTCTCTTTTCATGTAGTCCAGGGAGGTACGTCTCGGGTCATTCACACCAACATGGACAATGACAGTGTCATATTTGTACTTATTGTGGAGTGACCTGAGTGCATGCGTTATGTGGCGGATCCTGGCACCTGACAGGCAGCTGACAGTAACTTTCTCCTTGTTTAGTCTAGTGAGTGGAACATCAGTGTGCCTGACTATAGAGTCACCTATGACTAGAGTGTTGGGTACATTGTTATGCCTTATGGGCTGTGGTTGAGTGGCACACTGAGTTTGTGGGCTATGTCATTTGGGTTGTGTTGGGGGGGTGGAGTTTGCTTGCGTTTATGCTTTGGATGTCCCTGTTGCTTGGGCAGGTTTTTATTGAGAGCCTCCGCGAATGTAGGTGTGTGTTTTGTGTTTCTGTGTGTGTGTGTGTTTTGGTGGTGTAGGTTTTGAGGGACTATGTGATGAGTGTGGTGTAGTGCAAGTGTTTACCTTCTCCTCTTGACTGTCTAGTCCAGTCTTGGGTGAAGAGAGCTTTGCTTCCAGTTTGGCTATATAAGTTTGTCTCTCACAGGTTGTAGTGTTGGGTGGTAGGAGGAGAGGGTTGTCTGTGTACATGAGGCAATTGCTGCATTGCCCCACGTTGCCCAGATTCATCAGGTAGACAGGAGAAATCACTGGGAGCTGACCCTTAGACATGCCTGGATAAGTGCTTATTTATTAAGTACTAAAAACTGCTTTCCACTAGACAAGTAAGGAAAGTTGAGTGCTGTAGTAATTTGCAGCTTATGTGGTGCTTACAATGAGTTCTGAACAAGTGCTGAGTTCAAAGAAACGGATTTGAGTGCTGAAACTAGAAAACTGGCTAGTTATAAAAAACAAAACTAAGCTAGAAGGCTTCCCTCCAACACAGAAGGGCTTGGGGGCTCAGATGCCTACAAACAGTGTAGACCACTTAACAGGAAAGGCAGGAAACCAGCTTAAATTTTTTTTTTGTTTGTTTGTTCTCTTTCCCAGATGCTCTCTTTGTACACAGTAGGAGTGCCTGAAATTAGAATATGATCTCACTGCACTCAGTTGAGAGAGCAAATGAGATGGGCCCACATAAGGAGTATCCAAACATAAATTTACAAGAGGGGCGGGCAGTTTCAAAGCCACTAAGATTAACACCAAAACAGAAACACGGAGGGTGGGTGGGAAACCTAACTGAAGAACAGAGTCAAAACTTCCATTTCAGTTAATAATCATGCAACACAGTTAAATCAATTTAAATACTGTATTATTTGAAAAAAAGTGCAGATAAAGGTACTTAAATTCTCTTTATACGTCCAGTTGAATACAGCTAGATTTTAGCCGGCCAAAGCTGAGGTTTAAGCAAAGGATAAAAAGGTCATACAGACATAACCATTTATTAAAAACTAAAAATGCCTTAGAGAAGCTGACTTCTGCAATGGAGACTTTTGGGATATATGCAGATGGCCTGTTTAAAGGCATACCTCTGTTAACAGCTTCATGGCTTCTGAAGAACCATGACTTTTAAGTCTTTGCTGGTGCATTCAATCCCATAAAGCCAAATCCCACTGGATTGCTGTAGATGCGCCATGTTTCTCCCCCTCTTCTGATTTTATCAGTACAGCATTAGTGTATTGTTTGGCCATACTTTGGCAATGCAGGCTTTTTCCTTTGCTGTACCATGGAACAACTTGCCATTTGTTTGGTTCTTCCTTTTTCTGGTCAGAGAAAATTAGACTACTACTTTGCCTCTGCAGTAGATTGGTGGCGCTGCTTTGGCCATTTCAGGTTCCTCATACCACCCATCTTCCTGGGTTTCACTGGTGTAGTCCCTTCAAACAGAATTGACCAGGGTTAGACACACCCTCTGTGGCTGTTAGAGTGTCTTTGCTTGGCATGGGAGAAAATACTCATCAGTCTTGAAGAAAGTAGCAGAAAATGCTTTTCTGCCTAGCCAAACTTTGATGCTTGTTCCCAACGGTAATGTTACTGAAAGGAGCCAGTCTGCTTCTATGGAGGTTTCTGTAAAAAAGAAGCAGAAAGTTTAAATGGTTATCTTTTCCTTTCTCTGTTACCTTTGATGGGAAAGCTTTATTGGGCTTAACTCAAGGCTTACTTCAGGCTGTTAACCTTCTTATTCTGGATTTACTGATAAGAGAACAAGGAATTTCTCACTTTCCAAATGTGTCCAGTGTAGTGAACATGGAATTGATTGCAAGGGAGCAACTTTTGTGTCTGTTTTTTCCTTCCCCCCTCAGGATACTGATTCTGAGGAGAGTATTTCTGATTGTTCCTCAGAAGAACTTTCTTTTTCTGAAATCATATGTAGGGTGAGATGGTTGTTTTAGTGGGAACATAAAGACATTCTAGTTTCTTTTGAAAAAAATGATTTATTACAACTGGGAGTTCCTCGACCTAGTGCTTTGCATTCTGTTATGAAAGTAGGTAGATTGTGTAAAGTTGCTTAGTCTTAAAAGTTCTTATTTTCTAATCCCAGATCTGACCCTTCAGTGTTTCCGTGGCAAAACCTTCTGTAGCTAAACTTTTTGTAAATGATGATATCATCTCCCCTCTGACAGTAATGTGAACACTTTTAATAGATTTGGTAAAATAGTGTGATGTTCTTCATGTTTCACTGTTGCAGTCATTACACTTGGGTTATCCTGCTGGCAGGCTACCCTCAGTCGGCCTGAATTCCAAAGTCTAGGTCCGGCGTCGGTTGCTGTCGCCTCTTCCCTGACGTCAGTGCACCAGGGGTATAAAAGATGCAGCAGACGCCATTTTCTTCAGTCTTTCTTGCCGCGCGGTGCCCGAAGCATAAGCAGTTCGCAAGTGCTGGTCGGCCGACTCCTGAGATTTTTGTGTTCGAATTTCAGATCCGAAGTCTTCATTAAAAGGTAAGTACCCCGTTGGGGAAACTTTTTTTTCTTGCTCCAGACCGATGTCAGAAAAAAGTTAATAATTGTATTTCTTGTGGGAAGCAAATACCGCATAAGGACTTAATTCTTACTGTATTCCTTGCCTAGGCCCTGACCACGGCGTTGCTAGTTGTCAGTTTTGTGCTAGATGTAACCAACGCACTATTAAGTGTCGGTGCGATTTTGCATTACACTATTTTGGCAGAAAATTTAATTATACGATGTCATATGATAGCCATCCGACTACCGGAATTCACAAGAAACGCAAAGAAAAGGACAGGCATCCGAGGTCCAAAACCGATGACGAGGCTTCTTCTAAGCCAGTCGCCGGTTCTCAGTGAGGTGCTTTTGCAGCCCCTGATGCCCACTACTTTAGACCCGCAGGCCGCTACCGACTCCCACGTGGAGCCGACTAGGCCGCTGGAAGCTCAAGGTATTGGACCTTCAGAGACTATTCCCTCAGATGGGTCCGGAGCCGCTGAGCAGGCATTGGCTTCTGAGGGTGTTTTCAGACCTACTCAATTATACATTAAAACGACTTCAGCTTCAAAGGCAAAGACTAACGCACCTTTAAAGACAAAGAAACAAGTACAACAGCCTCATGGACAGGCCTCCATGCCCAAAAAACAGATGCTCAAAATGGCCGAAGACTTAATTACTTTGATAAGGGGTTCCCATCCCCTTCCTGATAAAAGGCCTAGGCAAGAGACAGAATATGAATCTTCAGATCAGGTTTCCATTTCATCTGATTCCTCTTCTGATCAGAAATACTCTCTTCCTCCCTATGAGGATTCTGATGCTGAAGAATCTATCCCTTCAGCCTCTCCTCCTGAGGATTACTCTTTCGGGGAAACCTTGCATACCATGAGGGAGCATTTCCACTGGGAGAGCCAAGATTTTTCAGAATCTAAGAAAAGGCTCAGACTTCCTTTTACTACCACAACACAGGCCCCTAACTATTCCACCTGTGTTAGACATTGTTGATGTATTTTCAGAGTCCAGTCTGACCCCAGACTCCTTACCTCCAGCTCCTGTTAAGCCGGACAGGTACTACAGGGTTCCTGAATCTCATAAATTCCTTTTCAAAAACCCTGCTGCTGACCCAGAAACGATCTCTCAAGGTCCCAGAGGGGTCAAGGCTTCCGCTGAAAAAAACCCTACCCCCTCTGACAGGGATTCTAGGGCATTGGACAGATGGGGAAAAACGATTTACACTTCTGCTACCTTGGCTGCAAGGGCTTTAAATTGTCAGTTTCATATGCTCAAATGTCAGCAATATATTATGTCACTGCTTAAACAGAAAATGTTGATAAATTCTGTATGTGCAGAAAACAAAGAAATGCAGGATATATTGCATGCAGCTGAACAAGTTGGAAGGCATACTTTGCAATGTGGTTTTGATTCTTTGGAGGCCTCCTGCAGAGCCGCTGTTACGGGTTCTGTCATCAGGAAGCATGCTTCGTGAAAGGAACAGAATCTGCCTGATCATGTCAAAGCAAAATTATTAGATGCCCCATTACAGCATGATACCTTGTTTGGTGTTAAAGCAGAAGAGGTGTTAAAGAAAATGGAGGACAAAGCTAAATCTATGCAAACGGTTAAGGATTTCTTACAGGTTCAGCCTCCAAGATTTAGCAGACACTGGCCTATAAAGAATTGGTCCTTTCCAGTGTCAGACAGACCACAAAGGGGCAGATACAGACGCCCAAGAGGCAGATCCCAGCCCCAAGGTTCGTACAGGTCTAAACAGTGGGGTGCTTCTACCTCCAAAAGTGGAGAAGACAAATCACAGCCATACAGGAAACAGTCGCAATGACTTCCCCCTGCCTGCACCAAGCACTTATCTTCTGGCAGCACCTTTAGGGGGAAAACTATCACTTTTTTCTCAAAATTGGCACATAGCAACCCAGGACAAATGGGTCCTAGACATAGTGTCACAAGGTTAAAAGTTTCATTTCCATACCCTGCCAAGGACAAACAGTTGGCCAAACCTGCCAAAACATCAATGGGCAGAGGCACAAAAGCAAGTCTCATATCTCATGGACATGAGGGCCATTCAACAAGTACCAGAGCAAGAGCAGGGACAAGGATTTTATTCAAGACCTGGAGACCAATACTGGACCTGTCTATTCTAAACACATTTCTGGGTGTACCAAAATTCAAAATGTTGACTCTACAGCAACTTCTGCCCATGCTGGGCAAGAAGGCTTGGCTTGTGACTTTAGACCTAAGAGAGGCATACCTGCATGTCCCAATCAGACAAACCTGCAGAAGATATCTCTGATTCAACGCTGGCTCAATGCACTACCAATTCTCTGCACTGCCCTTTGGCTTAACTACTGCGCCCAGGGTCTTCACAAAGTGCCTGGCACCAGTAATTGCATTCCGCAGACAGAGGAATACAAATATATCCTTACTTGGACGACTAACTCATTCAAGCAGAGAACATGGACATTCTGCTACAGCATCTGGTGTTTGTAAAGAGATTTCTAACAGGCCTAGGGTACACAGTCAACGAAAAGAAATCAAAACTAGTACCCTCTCGAGATAATATTCCTGGGTGCAAGCTTAAATACAATTGCCCAGATGGCTTGTCTCACGCCAGACAAACAAAGGCAACTGACTACCTATTTCAACCTGTTGGCAACAAAGGCCCAGTTATCTGCAAGAAAAATTCTGCAGGCTTTGGGCTTCATGGCATCCTGCATTCCACTAATTCCATATGCGAAACTGCATATGAGGAAACTTCAATGGTACCTAAAAAGTGTTTGGACTCAACATTGCCACAGCCTGGAAACAATAATTACCCTCATTCCCTGCCTGCAACAGGAGTTTCGTTGGTGGGCGAAGGCTTGTCACCAGAACAAGGGACAGCCATTCACTTTACCCCCAGCCAGGCAGACATTAACAACGGATGCATCAGATTATGCCTGGGGGGGCCCACATGGCAGGAAGATGTATTCAAGGCACATGGTCCGCAAACCAAATGCATCTACATATCAATCAAAAAAAGATGCTAGCTGTTCAGAATGCCCTGACAGCCACCAAGGATCTACTTCATCCGGGACAACTACTGATAAAGACAGACAACACCACGGTCATGTGGTGTATATAAACAAGCAGGGAGGCACTCATTCTTATCTCCTTTGCAGACTAGCCATGACTTTGTGAGACACAGCATTGACTTACCAAGTACATCTGCAGGCACAATTCCTGCCAGGAAAGATAAATAATCTGGCAGACTAACTAAGCAGAAACCTCATGGATCCCCACGAGTGGAAATTGGATCCACAAGTCTTCAGCATAACAAGGAAATGGGGATGCCCGGATATAGATCTATTTGCCTCTCCTTACAACTACCAACTAAAAAGATTCTGCACAAGGACTTATCACAGACAAGCATGGAAAGTGGACGCCCTATCTTTCAGCTGGAAAAACTTAGCAGTATATGCCTTTCCTCCACTGCCTCACCTCCCCAAGGTACTCCTAAAGGTCAGACAAGAGAAGCCAAAGATGATACTGATTGCCCCAGACTGGCCCCGCCAGTACTGGTATCCAGTCCTAAGGAGCTTGTCTCAATGTCCGGCTTGGACCTTTCCTCAGATACCTCCTCTACTATGTCAACAAAACGGTCAATCCTGCACAGCCAACTCAAGACCTTAAATCTGGCAGCATGGCGGATAATGTAGTCCTACAAAACGCACCTCTCACTAAAGCTGTAATGGATGTCATTTTGGAGGCCAGAAGGCCTAGTACCAGAAAATCTTACGCTGGAAAATGGAAGAGATTCTGTGCTTGGAACCTGTCACAAGAAATTGACACAGCTGTACCAAATATCCCTCAGATTTTGCAATACTTAACTGAGATGCTGGACAAAGGCCTATCCTTTTCATCAATTAAAATTCATGCCTCTGCCATTTCGGCTCATTACAATACAGAGCCACCAATCTTTTCTCATCCCTTGTTAAGGCAGTACCTCAGAGGAGCCAAAAACTTAAGGCCTCCAAGGAGATCACCAATTCCTGCATGGGACCTCAATTATGTCTCGGAAAAACACACCCTGCCTCCTACAGCTGATATAAAGTTTTTAGCTTGGAAAACAGCTCTGCTCCTAGCAATAACCACTGCAAGACGAGTCTCGGAGCTACAGGCACTCATGGCTGTGGAACCTTTTATCATTTTTTATCCAGACAGGGTTTCACTGAGGACAAACCCGACATTTATGCCTAAGGTAGTGTCCATTGTGGCCCTTAACCAAACTATTCATCTGCCTACATTTATCCAAACCCACAGAATAAGGGGGAGAGAATTCTGCATTCTTTGGACATACACAGACAGCTACGCTTCTACTTGAACAGAACCAGAGCTTTCAGAAAGACAGAGCAACTACTAGTGGCATATGCTGCAGGAACAGAAGGAAAGGCCATCTCAAAGCAGACTATTTCAAAGTGGATAGGCCACTGCATTAGTTTCTGCTATTCACAACATGGCAAGCCAGTGCCTAAGGGCATTAGGCCACATTCAACCAGAGCAGCAGCCACTTCCGCAGCCTTCCTTAGGGGAGTACCAACCAAAGACATTCTAGAGGCTGCTACCTGGAGTTCAATGCACACCTTTACAAAGCCCTATCATTTACCACTCTACTCTAAATCCAGGGCAGCCTTTGCCACTGCAGTTTTGCAGGGCCTCATAGCCGCTCCTAATGCTATTTAGCTCCAGCCTCCCAACCATAGCTTTGGGATTCAACCCAAGTGTAATGACTGCAACAGTGAAACACTAAGAACGTAGTACAGTTGTGTACACTTACCATAAATGTAGATGTTCGAGTGTATTCACTGTTGCAGTCCAGGTTACCCAGCCACCATCCCCCATATCTTTGCTGCAACTTATCTGCACTTCAACTAATCTATACAACCTATGCGGTGTATTTGCTTATAGATTAAGGTATAATATAGTTTGGTGCATGCATATTTTATTGGCATATTTTTAGCCTACCTTTTTGGGGGCACCTGACATCTGGGACAAGAAAAACTGAAGAAAATGGCGTCTGCTGCATCTTTTATACCCCTGGCGCACTGACGTCAGGGAAGAGGCGACAGCAACCGACGCCAGACCTAGACTTTGGAATTCAGGCTGACTGAGAGTAGCCTGCCAGCAGGATAACCCAAGTGTAACAGTGAATACACTGTAACATCTACATTTATGGTAAGTGTACACAACTGTACTTTCTCTGCTGCTCTTAATTTTAGGATTCTTGATTTGTCAGACTCTCATGTTAAGGTTTTTGATTGCCTCTTTTCAAAATATGGAGGACATTATTGGCACTTTCCTTTCTTCTGAGAGTTACTCTTCTATAAAGCATATTTCTTCTGTTTCTCAAGTAAACAAGTATTCTTTGAAGTGTGCATATGACTCGCTGATGTATTTTCCAGAGCAGCAGCTACTGGGCCTTTAATGAAAAGGTGTGTATAGTTATGTTCTCAAAATTTGCCTGAGGATGTTAAAGCTGAAATTTTGGTTGTATTTCTATCCTCTACTGTTGAAATTCTGAAAAATTTGATGCTGAATTGTCTTTTTCCAGAACACTATTTTTATTGCATGATCCTCATTCTCTACCTTGAGTAGAATGTTTTAGTGCCATGGATCTGTATAGACTGCTCTTTCCAGTCACCCAGAATTTTAACCATGCACAGTAACACGTGCCTTTTCCGCATATGCATCACTAGGTGTTTGGCTTCTTTAGAGGGACAAATTCCACTTTAAGCTTCATACATTTACTTCAGATGCTTGACTACTGTGGGGTAAAGAGGGTAGTCCTGGGTGCAAGGTGTTGGAGGGTGTGATGGACAGTGTTTTTTTTTTTTTTTTTTTTGTTTTGTTTACATTTTGCTCCTAGTATAAACATGAATGTGGGACAGTAGAGCATGAGGAGCGCCAGACTGGAGAAATGACTTTGTTTGTTGCATGAGAGTGTTGGGCTTCAGGACCTGCCACTTGTTAGAGAAAGGACGTTTTTGCTCCTCAACCAAGCATTAAGGGGCACCAGATCAATGAGTGGCACTGAGCACCAAATGAGCCGTCTATGACTTTGACTCACGTTATGGAAGTATTTTATTGCTATAGGTCTGTGGAATTCTGATAGCTTACATTACTTCCACACTTTGCGTGTTGTCCATCATGCTGTGGAGATAATACAATGGGCATTGCATTTCCTCATTCCAGATACATTGCCAAGCAGGAACCAAGTTTGTAGAAGCTTTTCTAACTAAATTGAGTTGCTGTTTGTATTTTTTTCCTCTTATAGATATGTGTAGCCTGCACCCTGTGCTCAGAGTTCCCTTACATTTATGTTCTATGCCTTCCCAACCTCCAGAGGATGTACCCATATATTATTCACTCCCTGTAAGATTAATCTAGAACCAGCTTCCTTCTAGCTTATCTAGCCATCATTCCTCTGTCAGACATAACACATCTTACAGTGGGTCTTTATAACGTAATCCTTTCATCATGTACTTATGAAAAAATAATTCCCACATACTAAAATGGATTTTCCTTCTGTGTCATTTGCCTACTGAAATTCCTGTGTTGTAGGACTTCCAAGATGGATGCACACTGCTAACAGGTTGATTAGACCTTTTCCAGTATGAAAACTGAAAAATTGTTAACTTGCTGTTTTTGCATTAGTGTGGATAAAATGAAATTCTGACTAATAATTATTCTGCCTTAATTCAGCAAAAGCGAAACTGGGAGAAAGTAAGTAAACCCAGAACAGGACTATAACAGTCTGTGGTGGGGAGTAACTTATTCAACAAAAAGCAGTTTGTTTCAGCTGTAGTACAGGAGAGGATGTCCTTCATGGATGCATCTGCAGTCATAACAAGTGGGTTGTCCTGTCGTCAGGCAGCCCTGCAGTCGGCCGGATTCCAAAGTCCGGGTCCGGCTTCGGCTGATGTCGCACTCCACCCGACGTCATCTCTGTTGGTCTTCGGGTATAAAAGCATCAGCCGACGCCATTTTCCTCAGTCTTTCTTGCCGCGTGGCGCCCGAAGCAGAAGCTGTTCGCAAGTGCCTGTCGGTCGGATCCAGAGATTACTTCTACCGAATACTACTTCGAAGACTTCTAAAGCTAAGTACCCCGTTGGGGACTCTTTCTTGCCTCAGCCGATGTCAGAAAAGTTAACAATTGTTTAACCTGTGGGAAACAAATACCTCATAAAGATTTCCACTCTTACTGTCTGCCTTGTTTAGGCCCAGCCCACGACGTAGCAGCCTGTTCGGCCTGTGCCTCTTTCAACCGACGAACGCTTAGGCGTCGGTCGGAGTTTGCAGAACAGTTTTTCGGTACTGATTTTGCGTACATTATGCCGTCGGATCCTCCGACTACCCAATCTTCCAAAAAACGCAAAGATAAAGACCGACACTCGCGGTCCGCGGTTTTGGCCGAAACCACGGTAAAGCAAACCGCGAGTGTCTCGGTTTCGGCCGAAACCGAGAAAACTGATCTAAGCACAGCTGAACCTATTCTTACTACTGAGGCCCCTGCTACAACTCTTGAATCGACCTCAGAAATTTTACACACTACGGTGGTTGACTTATCAGACACCATCCCCTTGGATGTCTCTACCCCAGCACGTGGTGCTGCTAGGCCTCCAGCAGCCATGTCCATTAAGGCCTTCGCCAGGGCTAAAGCAGCCAAGACTACTAAATCAGTGCCTGTTAAACCCCCCACATCCAGGCCCTCTTCTAGTTCTCAAATGCTTTCTTTGGCAGAAGATTTAATTTCTTTAATTAGAGGATCTCAATCTCACCCAGACAGGGCCTCTCAGCCCCAGAGAAGAGACCTAGGGCAGAGCCCCTGAGCCAGTGTCTTCTGATGATTCTGCTGATGAATCAGACATAACTGACCAGCCAGAGGCTCCCTTCTCCAATTTTGAAGATTCTGATGCTGAAGAATCCATTCCTGCTGCTTCCCCACCAGAAGAATTCTCCTTTGGGGAAACCTTGCATGCCATGCGAGAACAGTTCCAATGGCAGCAACAGGATTTTTCAGACTCCAGAAAAGACTTAGAACCTTTCTGCACCTCCCACAGCACAGGCCCTTAGCTATACCTCCTGTTCTATCTGTGGTGGATGATGCTTTTAATGATGTTTGCTCCGCTCCAGATTCTTTACCCCCAGCCCCTGCCAAACCAGACAGATTTTACAGGGTGCCAGATACCCATCACCACCTTTACAAGGCCCCACTTGCAGACCCAGAAACTATATCCCAGGGTCCCAAGGCAGTAGCCGCGACCACAGCTAAAAACCCTATTCCTTTTGAAAGGGAAGCAAGGTCATTAGACAGATGGGGTAAAAAGGTCTACACTTCAGCTACTCTCTCAGCTAGAGCTTTAAACTGTCAGTTTCACATGATACAATACCAAGAGTTTATGCTTGATCAGTTAACTAAAAACTAACCACTGATGAATCTCTTGATAAGAAATATGTATTAGAGATGGTAAATAACATACAACAGGTTAGCAACCATTCCTTAAAATGTGGCTATGATGCACTGGAGGCTTCATTTAGATCAGCCATGACAGGCACAGTGATAAGAAGGCATGCATGGCTAAAGGAACAAGCTTTACGGATCATGTTAAAGCCAAGTTGCTAGATGCTCCTATGGACAAGACAAGTTTGTTTGGTACACCTGCCCAGCAGGTTATGAAGAAAATGGAAGAAAAGGCAAAATCTGTTCAAACTGTTAAAGATTTCTTGCAGGTTCAACCCCAAGGTTTAGCAGGAACTGGCCTGCCAAAATTGGTCCTTTCCTGACTCCACAAAATTTCAAAGGGGCAGGAATAGACGTTCCAGAGGCAGAAACCAACCCAGAGGAGGTGCCTACAGAGGACGACAGTGGCAAGGTAACAACAGAGGCACAGACACAGCCACTGCCACTACATCAGCACAACCACAGTGACTTAATCCTAACTCCGCCTACCAGGGAACAAATAGCAGCTCCTCTAGGCGGAAAGTTAACCTTATTTTCAAAGAACTGGCACTACATAACAAAAGACAAGTGGATTTTACAAACCATAGATCAAGGTTACCGGTTTCACTTCCACACTTTACCAGTCAAAGAGGAATGCCAAGTCTACCTCCAAATCAAAAAAGAGGCTCTACGCCAGATAATGGAGTTAGCCAACATGAGAGCTGTGGAAAGAGTGCCAACAGCAGAACAAGGAAAGGGGTTCTATTCCAGACTATTCCTAGTTCCAAGAAAGGAAAAAGTTGGAGACCAATTCTCGATCTGTCCACCTTAAATACATACATCATTGTCCCAAAATTCAAAATGCTGACCCTACAGCAACTTCTTCCCATGCTGGGCAAGGAGTCTTGGCTGGTAACTCTAGATCTCAAGGAGGCATACCTGCACGTCCCCATTCGACCAATCTGCAGAAGATACCTCAGATTTCTTGCAGGATCAGAGCACTATCAATTCTCAGCATTGCCCTTTGGCTTATCTACTGCCCAGAGTATTCACAAAATACCTGGCATCAGTAATCGCCCATTGCAGACTACAGGGAATTCAAATTTACCCATACCTGGACGACTGCCTGCTACAAGGGGACAACAAAAGCAAGCTGACAACAGATTTACAAAGGGTCATTTACTTGCTACAAGGACTGGGATACACAGTCAATTTACAAAAGTCAAGGCTGATACCATCCCAAACAAGGACATTCTTGGGCGAATTGGACACAGTACAACAAATGGCATTCCTGACTACAGAAAAACAAAAGAACTTCCACTTTACTTCTTGGCACTAACAAAACTGAACAAGTTAACAGCAAGAAAATTTCTGCAGGCCTTGGGCTTCATGGCATCATGCATAATCTTGGTCCCATTTGCCAGACTACATATGAGGAAACTACAGTGGTACCTAAAGAATTTATGGTCCCAACACAGACACAGTCTAGAAACAGAAATCCCACTAATTCCATGCTTAAAACAGGAGTTCCTATGGTGGGCTCAGGCATGCCAGTCAAACCCAGGCCTACCCTTTCGCAGATGTCAACCAAGCCAGACCATCACAACAGACGCTTCAGACCTAGGATGGGGCGCCCACATGCTGGACAAATGCGTGCAAGGATTGTGGACACAGGATCAACTTCACCTGCACATCAATCTAAAAGAAATGCTGGCAGTAAAACTGGCAATCCAAAAGTTCAAACCATTCCTCAAAGAGGGCCAGTTGATGATAAGGACAGACAACACCGCAGTCATGTGGTACATCAACAAACAGGGAGGCACTCATTCATACGCGCTATGCAGAATGACCTTGGAGCTGTGGACCCTGGCACTCAGCTACAACATTGAGTTACAGGCAATATTTGTACCGGGAAAGACAATACTCTAGCAGACATATTAAGCAGAACCACCGGATGCCCACGAATGGAAACTGCACCGGACATCTTCAAGACCATCTCAAAGAAATGGGGAATGCCACAGATAGACCTATTCGCATCACCTCTCAATCACCAGCTCAAAAATTCTGCACAAGGACATTCCATCCACTAGCATGGAAAGTGGACTCACTCTCCTTCAACTGGAAAGGCCTAACAGCATATGCATTCCCACCTCTTCCTTTGATACACAAGGTACTACTAAAAATCAAGGAAGAACGTCCAAGGATAATCCTGATAGCCCCAAACTGGCCAAGACAACACTGGTACCCACTACTGAAGAGCATGTCTCGAACAATATGTGGCCAATACCCTGATGCCTTTGATGTTAACTCAGAACAACTACAGCATCATACATCCAAACCTAAAACGCTACAACTGACTGCATGGAACATCACATAGCAGCAGCTAATCCAGAACTTTCTCAAAGAGTTAAAGACATTATTCTTGAAGCACGCAGACCTTCAACAAGAAGGAACTATGCTGGAAAATGGAAAAGGTGTGTCATTTGGAGTACCGAAGAGGAAAAGATGTGTCAAACATAGATATGCCTAACATTCTGGAGTATCTGGCGAACTTCTTCATTCAGGCCTGTCCTACTCCTCCATCAAGATACATGCATCAGCTATTTCAGCAGAATACAGCTTTGATCCACCTGTTTTTCGCACCCTTTGCTCAGGCAGTTCCTCAGAGGAATCAAGAATGTAAAACCTCCAAGGAAACCACCATTACCAGCTTGGGATTTAAACTTTGTGCTAGAAAAGTTGACACTATCACCCTTTGAACCAGCAGCAACAGCAGACCTACAACACCTGTCATGGAAAACTGCTTTCCTACTGGCAATTACTTCAGCAAGGAGGGTTTCAGAACTACAGGCCTTAATGGCAGTGCAACCCTTCCTAATCTTCCACCAAGATAGAGTGTCCATGAGGACTAATCCTACATTTATGCCCAAGGTGGTATCCAGAGTATCTTTGAACCAGGCAATCCACCTACCTACCTTCTTTCCCAACCCACAAAACAGAGGGGAAAGAATACTGCATACCTTGGATGTACATAGACAGCTACGCTACTACTTGGACAGAACAAAAATAGCAGAAAGACTGACCAACTTTTTGTAGCCTATGCAACAGGAAGGGAAGGAAAAGCTATTTCCAAACAGACAATCTCCAAATGGATAGGAAATTGCATACGATACTGTTACTCCTTCCATGGAAAACCAATTCCACAGAACATAAGACCTCATTCTACAAGAGCAACAGCCACTACCACAGCCTTCTTACGAGGAGTGGCAACCAAAGACATTATTGAGGCGGCTACTTGGACCTCCGTGCATACATTTGCCAAGCATTATAATTTGCCTCTATATTCCAGATCCCGAGCAGGGTTTGCCACTGCTGTACTGCAAGGGATCCTAAACACACCATAATCTACTTTTATCCTCCTCCCTAGTTGGCTATGGTATTCTACCCACTTGTTATGACTGCAGATGCATCCATGAAGGACATAGTACAGTTTTGTACCTACCATAAATGTAGATGTCGAACTGGATAGCATCTGCAGTCAGGATTACCCTCCCTCCTTCCCCTCTGTGGTACTCCTAGGGTGTTTACCCTCCTAATAGCTAGCTGTTGGGGAGTCTTTTATGGTGTATTTGTTTGTATATATGTACATATATGCTTATTGTTGTGTTTACCTCTATCTATTTGGAAACATTGGCATCTATCCAAATTTTAGCCTGCAAGAGGGCTACTGGCATCTGGGGCAAGAAACACTGAGGAAAATGGCGTCGGCTGATGCTTTTATACCCGAAGACCAACAGAGATGACGTCGGGTGGAGTGCGACATCAGCCGAAGCCGGACCCGGACTTTGGAATCCGGCCGACTGCAGGGCTGCCTGACGACAGGACAACCCACTTGTTATGACTGCAGATGCTATCCAGTTCGGACATCTACATTTATGGTAGGTACAAAACTGTACTTTTTATTTTTTTCCTCTAAATACAGTGCACTCAAGTTCTTTTTAAATAAGTGAGACTGAAAATAAGGTCAAATTAATAAAAGTTTGAAAAAAAATAGAAAAGGCTTCAAAGGAGATGCATTCAAATGAACGGATAAAACTATACGAGTTAGATGGCGAAATGAAGAAAATATTAGCTGAACAATGAGGCAAACCCACCCATGAGAAAGCAGCCACCAGCTGTATTATTAAAAGTGCACTCATATCACCAGAAAGTGTTGCTCCTGATTAAACTGTGGGAGAACTGGAAAAGTGCTAAATGTTTGACACTAGAATGTTTCTATAAAATGAGTATTTGCTGTACTCCAGGCAGAAGAGAAGCATGGCTGTCCTGACAGTTGGTGGATGTCGAGAGGCAGGTGTGAGGTTCACGTTGCTGTATTCAGCTGCTTTCAGAATATTTGTTTTCTTTGAGGATCAGAGACATCATTAGATAAAGAACAGTTGGAGGGGAAATAGCAAATAGTGAGTGAACCAACGTGCTAAAAAGAGCTGTGTCTCTCAGTCTTTTGACAATTAACAGTACCTATAGAGAGACTTTGCCCATGAAATATTTTCTGTTCCAATGGAAAATGCTTGAGTGACAGAAAAAAAGAAAACGTGGAGCTGACTAGAAAAGGCAGGAATACCTTGGACTTGAATCAGAGACTGGTGTTGTGTGTTTAGGTTGATTAAGAAAACAACAATGTAAAATTGTTGAATACTTGAGAAAAATGTAAAGCATCAGTCTCATTAGATGCATTTTATGTGTGTGACCAGTGGCTCTGCAAGAAGTAGCTGAAAGTTCAGAAGCTTGTGCCAAACTAGTAGGTGAATCGTAAAGAGCAAATACAACTTTTGTCATTTAGTTCCTTCTAAGCATTAAATAAGTAACTGTAAGGAAAGCAGCTTTTATAAATATTTGTAAAAAAATGTAATTTTGTAAACTTCACGTTGTATTGTAAAGTGGTTCTGCACAGTGTGCAGTCAGATTTATTTTAAATGTGAGGTAAGGAGAGCTTTCGGTGATTACCTTAAAATATAAAAATATATATACAGTAAAGTATTTTTTCTTAATTGCAGTTTATCCAGGCTGTACACTGTAATTGGATAATAGCTGGAAGTAAGCAAGGTAAAGTAAATATAATCTTGTGACCTTGAGAAAGCACATGCAGGTGCAAGCAATTTAATCTTGAAAGGTCTGAACAGTGTGTTCTGAGAGAAATTTTCAAGTTACAGTATTCACTTTTAAAGGACAACTGGCAAGCTGTTACAAATTAAACTAGGTTTGAAACTGTGGGAAGTAAATGGCTAAACAAGTAGTTGCCCCATCATCAGCTTTAGTAAACTGTGGAATGGTAAAGGGTACCTAGTGCACCTTTTCTTAAGGCTAAAAGAGTGGTTATTCAAAAAATGCAGGTTGTTTTTTTACGTGGGGGATAATGCAGATAATATAAGAACAGATGGCCATTTATGAAAGTGAGATACAGACACCATACCTCTCAACCTAGAAACATCAAAAAATCTGGACAAGGTCCATGAAAAATGGGTACAAATCTGTACGCTGATTAACATAACATTTGCATGCATAATTATGTAACCCCACCCACACCGATGGGATTGTGGGATACCAACTTTCAAACACAAACTGAAGAACAGACAACCAAAATATGGCACCAGAGTCTTCCAGCAGCCATTCCAATGTCC
Source organism: Protopterus annectens (assembly GCF_019279795.1). Taxonomy (NCBI): domain Eukaryota; kingdom Metazoa; phylum Chordata; order Ceratodontiformes; family Protopteridae; genus Protopterus; species Protopterus annectens. The sequence continues at coordinate 1,644,908,810 of NC_056735.1, forward strand.
CATTACCTGGCTATTTCACCCCATTTACCATAAACACTAATGTGTGCATACTGCTTTACTTCTACAATGATTATTTGGATTTTATTTTATAGCACAATGCACAAACTCTAAGACATCTGCTCAACAAAGCAATACTGTGTCACAATGAAAATAGACTTAGCATTAAAACTTCTCTGCACTTGAAACTCACATTTATTGAAACTGAATAACCCACACCACATTCAAAGAAAATGCATCTGGCCAGTGGTGGATAAAGATTACCTTTGGGCTGTTTTCAAATCATAGGCCCCTTACACACAAAACAAGAAACATGCATGTGTTCTTTGATACACCTTCCTGACTTTATTAAATTATATTCCTTGTACAACGCAGCACACTTGGTAAAACCACAAGGCAGACTGGAACTCAATAAGAGAAAGCTTAAATATTAAAAATAATTTAATGAACTCCCAATAAAATAAGCGCTTTCGGCGGAAAGACATACACCGCCTTCTTCAGATTACACAGCAGAAGCAAAGAAGCAAATTTTTATACATAATACGAAATAATTGCCCAATGAATATCAAGTGCATTGTTGAATTAAGCATTGTCATAACAACCTTAAAGCTAAATCAACCACTCGGTGATAGTTACACTCTGTTGTCAAATACCAGTATTGCATCAAAGAGCATAGACTCAAAGGTCTAAAATGCGTTTCCTATATTCATTGTATTATGAAAAATTATTGAAGTTTGTTCTAAAAACGCATGTGAAGCCTTGTTCAGGTATATAAAAAACTGAAGTAAGTGCTAAATGTCATTAAAAAACAAAACAAGTATATGTCACTTTCGCGAAGACTGACAACTAAATCCCAACTAAAATGACATTAATTCAGGTGTCTCGCTGGCTTACAAAAACAAGCCCTAGCTAAGCAAGGCTGACAAGCTTCTGCTGTGTAATCTGAAGAAGGCGGTGTATGTCTTTCCGCTGAAAGCGCTTATTTTATTGGGAGTTCATTAAATTATTTTTAATATTTAAGCTTTCTCTTATTGAGTTCCAGTCTGCCTTGTGGTTTTACCAAGTTTATCTGTTTTGTTTGTTTTAACGCAGCACACTTGTTAGACTTAGAGCACATTTTAAATATGCTGTTTGAACATTTTTCCAGTAGGCAATGAAACAAAATGCATGAACCAGTAATGACAAAACTGCCCAATGCAGAACATTTCCATCAAAAAAATCTACTTACACACACACATGCATACATACACACAGCTTCTCGCACTTATTTTCAATTTCAGTTTTCTTTTTTTTTTTGGGGGTGGGGGCAAAAGGCCAAAAACCAGGGCAGGGACACGGTTTAAACATAGCAACTTTTCAAAATTATACAATCAAAGTGGCTAGAATAAAATGTTGTTAACCACCATACATTTCAGTGCCAAGTCTTGGCCCCAGGACCCTGCACTACAGTCAGAGCAACATACCACTACGCCAAATCAGCAGTTTCCTTTAAGATAGCCATTTAAGTTTCAGTCTTTTTATCATTTAGTGAATTCATTTCTCACTTCTCACCATAGCTCTCAACGTCTTAGCACAAAAAAACCTGGAGAAAGCCAATAATGGGGGAATACAGACGCAAAATAGGGACAAATTTCATATGCTGATCTTATCAACTTAGAAAATTGCTGGAATAAAAGATTTTGTTACCATTTATTTTCTGAAAAATATGAAGTCTGAAATTCAAATGCCTATCATTACTGAATTCAATCCTTCAGTGATTTGCCACAGAATTTCTTAAAGCCACAGATTTTATGAGGAACAGAACAAAAATATGAGGAATAAATTCAAAAGTGGTGGTGGCTTGGGATTTTAGGCTCTTTTTACCTGTACCCAAGGTAAACTTCAGACTGCATAAACTTCGCAAAATGCTTGAAAACATAACTTCTACTGTGTAAGCAACTGAAACTAAGCAAATTCCTGAACTAAGAGGTGGGAAACGCATACCATATTGAATGAAGTATGAAGCAGGACACTAATAGGCAAGCACAAAGTATGCAGGATTCAGGAAGTATCCCCTGAATTCTTCCAGTAAAGTAATAAAGGCCATATATGTGATGTCCCATAACAAGGAAAAACAAATAATAATAAAAACAATTTTTTAATGCATTCCCACTTGATGTCCCAAAATTTGGAAAGCACGACTTCCTCTGGACACCCATGCAATACAGCCAATTATAAAACACCGTCAATATGACCACATCTGGAGAACATCAGTCAGTGCAACAACAACAGTAAGTGAAAAATGGCCACACACACACACACACACACACACACACACACACACACACACACACACACACACACACACACACACACACACACTTCAGACAGTGTTAGAGATTCTTTTAAATGGCATTGATTTAAATACAAAAATCCAAACAGAAATGTGTGTGTCTATGCACCCCTATCTCTGAAGATTGTTTACATTTTACACGCTAATCAGATTTGCTAAACGTACAGTTTTCTTCCTAAAAACTAAAACTGGAATATATGTGTAAAGGTGCGCATTCCTTATCTTGTAGTCCAGTATCTATTTATGTCTCTGTTTCTCTAACTGAGCAAGAGAAAATGAGAGAACGAGATTATATATAGATCTAAATCTAGATATACATGCTTAATATATGACAATATGTTGTCACGGGGTTCCTTTAGAGAGACTACATGACAAACTAAAAATAAGGTGATATGTATTAACAGCTAGCCTCTGGTAAAATATGCAGTAATCCTATTTGTAAGGAGACATCTCATCTCATTGGGCCCCTTGCTGAAGGGCATAAATGAATTGTTCCAGTACAGTAGATTTCATCCTTCCAACAGGGACAGGCTGACCGGAGGTTTTGTTGAAAGTGAATGCGCAATGCGAATATATTTGTGGTACAAGTGAACTATTAGAATTATGAGCTGTAAGGTCAGACTATACGTCAAAGAATAAATATACCTCAAATACTAAGCAGCAGCATGCTCGCTCGCTCAGGCAATGGCATTCACAGCATGTCCCCAGCATGCTCGCAGAAGCAGCTCTGCAGTACATAAATGAAATGTTTTGCTTGTGTCTCGCTCAAGTACCTAAAAGATGTTTCCAGCCAGGTTTCTGCTCACACTCGCAGATGCAAGTAAAAGAAAATTCAAGCACACAGTCCTTCCCGGGCAGAAAGCAGTGTGCACGTGAGCCCTTGAGCTCAATTCTGACAGGCTGACAGAGCTGACGTTATCGCGCACGCTATGACGTCAGCTCAAAAAGCGGGGAAAAATTGTTTTTAAAATGCTGGAGAAAAATCGGAAGTGAAGGGGTGCCACTCGAGAATTTGGACTCAAAAACCCGGGGACAAAAATGAGTAATTGTGAGGTTTGACAGACACCAAGATGTTCTGTAGCATGGTTAATCGTAACTTTAGAATAGAGAATGCTTTTGGGTGCATCTGTTAACAAGTACACATTTACAAACATAATGTAAGTCACAAATATTGTTGTGTACAACCTTATCAAACCTACATTACATAAATTGTTCAGTTCCTGCCTTCTCTTAAACCTCATTCCTCCTCCAAAACTTTTTTCTGCATGTATTGTTTCTGCAATTTCCATTTTTATTTCTAGGCAGTTTACCCCTACCCTTTTCCAAAGATCCCAGTTCCTGTTTTATCTCTGTCACAATATTCAGTACTTCAAGTATGGTTGGTTTAGACATTGATTTCTCCTTTCTAGTAATTGCTTTATTAGCAGCCACCAGAATTAAACTTAACAAGGCCCTACTATGTCTAGGCAGTTTAGATCCTGTATCCCAGCTCCAATAAATCATTTCATTAGTTACACTCAATTGCTCATCCAGTATTCCTGACAAGAGTACTCTGTAGGGAGTTTTTAAATTCTGCTAACTCATTACACTCCAAGAATATATACTGTTTGGTACCTATTTCTTTCTCATTACACCTCCAACATTTACCATCTATCTGAGGAAAAATACTTTGGAGTCTGCTTGGATTATAAACGTCCCCATCCAGACAGAAATCCTAAATCTTTTAGATTTTGTTAAACTGAATTAATAGGTACACAGACTAACTGTACAACTGTATATTTGTATATTTAAAATGTTTATTGAAACAAGCTGATGAAGCACTACCGTGATATTAAAACATGTGTTTTATAACACAGATCACTGTCAGCACTGCACTTCCACAGCTGACTCTGATTACAAAATGTCCACCAAGTTGTCTTTCACAGTCACTTTTACTTAGGTCGTTCTTGATGAAACATTCTTTTCCTGTATTGAAGCATTCTTTGTCTGCATCCTTATCTCATCCAGAGAAAACCAGTTCTCAGCAGGGCAAAATGGCCTTTCATTGATATGATGGTCTTTAACTTTTTCCTGATGCGTTAGCCATTTCCCTTTAGCAGGTTCATTCACTTGAATATCTGCATACATTCAATTCTTTATATTTCAGCAAGTCTCTATTGTTAGTGCCATTTGTTACAAAAACATTCAAAAGTATAATACTTTTTTGTTCCACACAACCACATTCTGTTAAGCTAATCACATTTGTTTACTGCATATTTCTTTTATGTATTTGCAGATGCCGTGTTCTAAAAATATCGCACCTGTTACTGTGATAGAAAGCAGTTTTACTAAACCTCCGTTATTGTGAAGAAAAGTCAGTTCTACCAAGTTGTATATGTGTGTGTGTGTGTGTGTGTGTGTGTGTGTATATATATACATTTATATATATATATATATATATATCATATCTCTAAAGTGTACCTCATTTAGGGTCTTAAAGTTCATATTCCTCGAAGTTCCACAGTGAAAGACTGTCACACATTTAGTATTGGGAATTTTTTTAAGTGAAATTCATGGTAAATGGAAATTAATCATATTAATTAATTAAAAGATCTTCTTTATAAGTAAAACCAGCATATTTTAACCATCCTATGACCTTCCTAGTTGAAGTTGTTAGTAAGCCATTAGTATGTGTTCCACATTTTGCCCATTTGTACCTCATTTTGGAGATGAAAGTTTGAGAGCTATGAAATATATTTGTTTATATATTGTGTGTGTGTATGTGTGTGTGTATGTATGTATATATATATATATATATATATATATATATATATATATGTATGTATTGTGTGTGTGTGTGTGTATATATATATATATATATGTGTGTGATTTTTTTTTCTATCAAATACATGATATTATGAAGGAAACCAAAGTTTAAAACAAACTTTGAATTTTAAAGAAAAATCATGTCTCCATTCGTTATTTTCTTTACCACCTACATTAGTTACAATAGATACCTGGTTTGACAGTGTTTTTACACAAAGTTTAACACGCATGCACATTATTATGATCAACAAACTAATGGCTAATATAGCAATTTAAAACTATGATAGATGGTTTTCCACCATAGTGAAAATAACCCATTTAACCAATCACTCCAGTCACTGTTCCATGTAGTCTTGGATAATTTACTACAGCAGCACTCTCACTCTTAAGTATTTACTGGATGTAAATGCTGCAAAACATATTTTACAGCCTCTAGCTCAGCCCTTTGTGCTGATGTATATCCTGGTAGCTACCTTAATTGCTTTGTCTCCCTATTGCAATGTCACTATTGCAAACCCAGTGTAGTACTTCCCATCCTTCCAAAAGTGTGTACCATCTACATACACTGTAAGAATGTGATAGTCATAATCTGCATTTAATGGTGACTTATCTGGTTTCTCCAAATCTGCCATGCAGTCATGCACTTCTCTTCATATCCAATAAAATAGGGTATTACTTGTTCCCTGTCTGTATTTGTACAGTCTTCGTACTGAAAGTATTTATCCATTTTGGAAAAAAAAAGTCTGACTAACCCCTTCAGTGATTTTGTTTAGCTCACTGTCATTTAGCAAAGTGTTGACTGCCAAATGTGGAGTTTGAACTATAACCCCCGAGAACATTGTCCAATATTCTCTTATTCCCCAGTAAATGGCCAGAACCAAAACTGTTTAATGCAGGGATGATGTCCTTTTTCCTACAGGAGTCATTTTCCTGCTACAAAAAGTAATTTGTCTTAACTTGGTGTCTATTTCCTGAGATGCCTCTTGTGGCCAAGACTGTAATAACACCACTGAGTATGTGTCCTTCCCTGCTGCTACTTGTAAAACAAAAGGTAATTTACTGGTGGGAGCTATCAACTCCATTCCCTGTGCCAGCTTCTGCTTTAACATTTTGAATGACTCTTCCTTGGTGCAACTCCATTGTAGAGTCAACTCTTCTTTTTGATTTGCCAACATTTTTTTAGAGAGGAGCTGCAGCTTCTGTGTAGTCCTCTATGAATTCTCTATCATAGCTCATGATTCCCAGGAGTTTATGAAAATCTGAAATTGTCAAAGGCTTTGGCAATTTCAGAATGCCCCTCACCCTTTCGTAACTAGGAGTCTTCCCAGTCAGTCTGATAATGGTTCCTAGAAATTTTACTTGTGAAAAAACTATTTTATCTTTGTTTACTTTGAACCCTGCCTCTTGCAACTGTCTCAGAACTTTTCTCAACTGTGATGTGTGTTCTTCCACAGTCTTGGACTGTATCAGAATGTCATCAGTATAATGAATAACCTTGTCATCTTTACTCACATTCTGTAAGAATGTCCCTACTATCTGATGAAAACTGACAGGACTGTTCTGAAAACCTTGAAATAATCTAGTCATAACATACTGTTGATTTTCAAAGGTAAAAGCAAACCTTTGCCATTCCCTTTTTTGAAGTGGTACTGCAAAAATCTATTTGCTAAATCTATCACTGTAATGTAATCCCTTGGACCTCCCACTGTAATCAGAACAGTTCTGTTTCTACCCATAATGTCTGAAATTCTGTCAGGGGCACTGCCATGTTTCCCTTGCTCTGTACTAGGCTAAGTTATTGTTATGTAGTTTCAGTTAACAGTTCACTTTCATTTCTTGCATTGCTTTCACCATCATATTGCTGCGATTTATTTTTCTCTCTTGCCTTAAGATACGTTTCCTGGAAGTTTTGCTTTTCCTTGACTTTTTCTTCTGAGTCTCTTGCAAATACTCCTTTCTCTATCTGCCTGTTTTTCCATTTTCTGATGCATACACTGTCTTGCTTAATTTAATGTTCCAATTTTTTTACAGAAACCAAGTGCAATTTGCCTATCAGGGTTTCCCGTAATTGGAGGAGCTGATGCCGGTATCATTACATCCCTGTTCCCATCCTCCCACCTTTCTTTACTTGTATCACATCCTACTGCACCTATTATTTCAAGCCTGTCATCATCCAGTACCAAGAGAAAAAAATGTTATGCTTAAAAATATCTCCATTGTCACTCATTACTCTCCCTGCGTTGTCGCCTCACAGTAAGATGCTGTCTGGTTTGATTCTCAGCTAGAGCGTCTTCTGCGTGGAGACATGCGTGAATGGGCGTACCTTCGTTGAAGGTTGTGCGTCAGGCCTGGCAAGCCGGTACGTAAAAATCAACTGCCAGTCATTAGCGGACCGGAGTTCCACTGTGGCGACCCCTAACCGGGAAAAGCCGAAAGACACAAACTCTCCCTGTCATTAACTTATGAACACATTGCTCTAATGTGTCAGCACTTTCCTCATAATTGCACTTCATGTCACCTGGTACTCCTTTTACTTGTTCCAAAAACGGATGTATTAGCCTCTGGCATTTCTGTGTCACTCATTTCCCTGTCATCTATTCTGCAAAGCCAATTTAAAATGCTGTGCCTGTTCTAGCATCCTGTCAGAAACTGTAATATTAAAGTACTCTAGCAACTTTGTAGTCAAGAGTTTGACCTTGGGAGTATGCCAAGGGTATAGCTCTCATTCTGTCTAACTTAGAATTAAGCCTACATTCATTAGAAACTATGAAAGTCTTAACACTTTGGAATAAATACCAAAAAACGTCTTTGTAGTGAATCATTCCATGCATTGCCAGCTGTATACGAAAGCCACTCTTCAAATGTTAACATACTGTGAAAAGTAAATTTTTTTGTCATTTCAATGAGGAATGGTTGTTAACAAACTAGACTGTTGGTAGAGTTCAGCTGGAGAACCTGTCCCTACTTGCATATTTGGAGTGTTATGTTCTGACACGTCTGTGTAATTCTGCATGTCCAATATGCATTCTTGTGGTTGTTTCTGTAATTCCCCTATCTGAAAGTGTAATTCGGCTAAAAGTTTCTGTTGTGCATCCTGTAACTAATGTATAAGAGCTTCATTGTCATTGTCTCCACCCATATTTTTTGTGTACCCATAGCCATATCTATAGCAATGTCAGCCCTAATCAAAATGTCTAAAACATCTTGCATATACTTCTAACCTGTATGTCTTGTTTCTTTAACATTTACATGTGTTTTTCAGTAAGCTCTGTCATTTTATCATCCAGTTTGATAATTCCTTATCGCTAAGAGCATCCCACTGTGAGCAGCAGGTCGAAAACATTTAAGCTGTCTCTACAACCTGTAAACTTTTAGCATAGGATCATAGGTGGTTACTAGGCTAATGGCCTTGGGGCCCTTACAAGCCTAGCCAAGAGTTTATTACCAAAAAGAAACCTCAGTCAGCACTTGTCGCCCATCAGTGATAGTGACAGGTGGAACCCTGGGACAAATTTGTGGCTTCCCATCCACTCATCAAGGTTGCACTTTTACGAGGGTCAGCAAGATTCTCTGATGTGTATGGGAAGTCCATTCCAGAGACTGGGAAGCCTCTGGTTGACAAACCTGTTTCTCTCCAGCAGGTTTTGTTGAGTTTGCATATTAGATTTAGGCCCTTTCAGAGGGTTAGACTTACAGATATGGAGTATCTCTAGTAGAGCAGGGTCCAGTATTGCATTTTTTGTTCCACACAAGCACATTCTGTTAAGACAATCACACTTGTTTACTGCATATTTCTTTTCTAAAAATATCAAGTGGTAAAGGTTAGAACAAGGACACGAGTCAAGTCTCCTGCTGTGAGCTGTCAGTCACAGCAGGTAACTGCTCAAATTACCCATAGCACTTTGATATGTGAGAAGGGGGGTGGGAGATGAGTCGAAGTAGTAGAATTCAGGCTTCACAAAAGACTGCAGTTTAGCCATTCTAAAAAGAAGCAGCATGAAAAAGCACTTTGAAATTTTATTCTGTGGCATTTGCACGGTTTGTGTTTTAAGTAGTCATTGGACGGTATGAAATGTTACTTAAAAGTGATTGAAAGACAGCAGTGTATGCATGTAAAGTCAATGCGGTGACAGGAGTTTAGAAAGAAAGAGCCCTGCGTGATGTAACTTTTTTTATAGGTAGGTACTAGGCTATCGGCCATAGGGCCTATACAAGTCCAGCCAAAAAGGTACCCTGGCTTTTGCCACCCAAGAAAGTTATTTTCCTGTGCCACTGTCGAGCAGAGCCACAGAGGTGATCCCCGGGGTGAATTTCCTATTTCCCATCCAATCATCAAGATTTTTCTTGAGTGCTAATGAGGAGCTTTGTTTGATATAGATAGGTAGTTTTATTCCAGAGTATGGGAAGTCTCTGGGACAGGAATCTATCCCTCCGGCATGTTCTGTTTATTGTGGTGACAAGGTTAAGGTCCCCAGAGCGTGTAGTTCGGGGGATTGGGATTTCTTTAAGTGGAGCATGTCCAACAGCTCTGGGTTTGCCATAGCTTTGTATGTTAGGCAACGATCACCTCTGAGTAGGCGATATGAGACTGAGTAAAGCTGGAGCTTTTTGAGACGGTCTACGTAGGGCATCTGTTTGAGGCCGGTAATCCTCTTTGTGAGGTGTTTCTGCAGCCTTTCCAGTTGTTGTAGATGTCTTGTGAGGTACATACCAAAAGGGGCGTTGTACTCTATAATGGGTCTAATGAGTGATGAGTAGAGGGGAACAATGACCTCTTTTTTTTCTGGATGAGAAACCTTTTGTGATGAGGTGCGCCACGAAGAAGGATTTCCTGACTACTGTGGCGATGTGATTATCAAAGGAGAGACTACTGTCCACCTGTGTCCCAAGGTCTCTTATCACACTTTCGGTGTTAAGTATACTACCACCTATGTTGTAGTTCATGGGTACAGAGTTTTTACCAAAGGGGATGACAATGCACTTTGTGGCATTGAGCTTGAGGCCATGGCTTTGACACCAGAAATTTGTCTCAGTGAGACGCTTTTGTAGCATGTCCACATCGCTAGGAGTTTCGATATGGCTCCTAGTTTGCAGTCATCTGCGAACTTCATTAACCAAAGACCTTCTGTGTTAGCCTGTACTTCAGAGAAGTAGATACCAAACAGGAGAGGACCCAGGACTGAACCCTGTGGTACTCCACTTGTCACTGGTCTGAAGTTGGATTTTGAGTCTGCTACTTTCACAGTGTGGGTTCTGTCAGTGAGCCAGTTGGCAGTCCATCTTGTGACATAAGGATTTATACTTAGTTTAGTGAGTTTATCTATAATTCCAGAATGGGGATGGTGTCGAAAGCCTTGACAAGATCTAGATAGGCTGTGTGAACCACCTTACACTTGTCTACGGCTTTGGTGACTGCTTCAAAGAAGTCTATCAGGTTTAGGAGACATGATCTGCTTTTACAAACCCGAACTGGGTGGGGTCCAGAGTTTGGAGATTACCAATGTCTTTGTAAGTTCCATGATTATATGTTCCATGGCCTTGCAGACCAGGCTCGTCAGGCTAATGGGGCGGTGGCTCCCCCCTTGTGGAGTGGGATAACCGTTGCTGTGCGCCATTCAGCAGGTACAAAGCCTGAGGTGAGGCTATAATTGAACATGGTACTTAGGTGGGGTGCCAGTTCGTGTAGAACGCAGCCTGGGATGATGTTCTTCGTCTCACATTGCTGCAGTCATAACCTGTGGGGTAGTCCGCTGTCCTCGGTCGGCCCGAATACCAAAGAGTTAGGCTGGCGTCGGTCATGGTCGCCCGGAGCGGACATCAGTACGTAGTAGTACTTAAGCGCATGACCGACGCCATAACCTCAGTCTTTCTTGCCGCGTGGTCCGAAGCAGAAGCAGCGTTTGCAAGTGCCATTCGGCGTTCTGAAATTTTCAATTATCGAGTTTCAGACCGAAGACCAAGTTGGGCTAAGTACCCCGTTGGGAAAAATTTTTGTCTTTTCTTGCCTCAGTTAATCCGGATGTCAGAAAAAGTTAATTGTATTTCTTGTGGGAAACAGATACCTCATAGGGACTATCATTCTCTCTCTATTCCTTGCTTGGGGCCTGAACACGATGTAGTCGGGTGTCGCTTTTGCGCTAGATTTAATAAGCGCACCATTAAACGAAGATTAGACTGTGCCAGGCTTGTTTTCGGTAAGCGGTGTAACTATAACATGCCGTCGGATCCTTCGATGCCCGCTACCGCTAAAAAAACGTAAAGATAAATCTTTAAGGTCTAAACCGGATGAGTCGTCCGTTACGGACGCCGGTTCTATGGAACCTCCGGTTGAATCTGTGGATCCGGCCGAGGTCTCGGCTGAATCCCAGGGGGAACCTTTACTTTTGCAGGAGTTGGCCTCTCAGGAGTTAGGCCAGGCCAACGGTGCTTCTCAGGTATCGGTAGTTCCATCCTTTCAAAAGGTTATTAGGCCTTCTACCTCAGTGGCTAAAGGCCATGCTAAGGCTAAACCTGGTCTTACTGGTACTGGCCATAGCCCTAGTTCTTCAGCTTCTGTTCCTAAAAAACATATGTTGAAAATGGCAGAGGATTTGATTTCTTTGATCAGGGGTTCTATGCCCCCCCCCCTGAGAAGAGGCCTAGGGTGGAGACAGATTTAGAGGGAATGGAGCATTCTTCGGACTACTCTGAGTCCTCAGCTGAGGATATTAAGGATTTCCCTCCCTATTCAGATTCGGATGCAGAGGATTCCTGTCCTTCTGCTTCTCCTCCAGAGGATTTTTCCTTTTCTGAAACTTTACATTCCATGAGGGAACATTTCAAGTGGGAAGGTCAGGATTTTTCAGATTCTCGAAAAAGGCTTAGGGAATTTTTATTTTTGCCACAACATAGGCCTTTGGCTATTCCCCCTGTCTTAGATGTTGTTCAGGATGTTTTTTCTGAAGCTTCTCTTAATCCTGATTCTTTACCCCCTGCCTCTGTCAAGCCAGACAGGTATTACAGAGTTCCAGAAGCACATAAATATTTGTATAAGAGTCCTAGAGCTGACCCGGAAACTATTCTTCAAGGGCCGAAGGGTGTCAGGGCTTCTGTGGTTAAGAATCCAGTTCCTTTGGATAAAGATTCTAGAGCGTTGGATAGGTGGGGGAAAAAGTGTACACTTCTTCTACGTTAGCTATGAGGGCTTTAAATTGCCAGTTTCATATGCTGAAGTATCAGAACTTTTTGTTAGGCCAATTGAAATCTAAGGTGGATGCTTTATCTGAGGGTATAGAGTGTAAGGAATTGCAGGAGTTGGTTCATGCTTCAGATCAAGTTGGAAAACATTCTTTGCAGTGTGGTTTCGATGCTCTTCAGGCTTCATCCAGGGTGGCTGCTACTGGTTCAGTTATTCGTAGACATGCCTGGCTTAAGGATCAAAATTTGTCAGAGCATGTTAAAGCTCGGATCTTGGATGCTCCTCTTCAATCTGAAGTTCTTTTTGGTTCTCCTGTGGAGTCAGTTTTGAAAAAGATGGAAGATAAAGCTAAGTCTATGCAGACGGTCAAGGATTTTTTGCAGGTGCAGCCCCCTAAGTTTAGCAGGAATTGGCCTGCTAGAGGATGGTCCTACCCTTCTTCGGATTTTCAGTCTAGGGGCAGGTCTAGACGTGGTAGAGACAGGGCTCACGCTCAGGGCTCTTTCAGACCTAGGACTTGGAGTTCTCCTGCACAGTCTTCTGGTGAGGGCAGGGGTCAGCCTTTTCGTAAACAGACCCAATGACCTGTATCTTCAGCTGCCAGATCCTTCTTTTCTGGCAGCTCCTCTAGGAGGAAAGTTGGCACTTTTCAAACAAAACTGGCATTTGGTCGCCCAGGACAAATGGGTGTTGGAAATAATAAATCAAGGTTACAAGTTTTATTTTCACACTTTTCCTCCTTTCAAAGGCATGCCGGATGTGCCTCCTCAGCAAAGGCTGGAGGCTCAGGAGCAAATTTCTTTGCTTTTACAGATGGGAGCAATCCAGGTGGTACCCCCGTTAGAAGTAGGCCTAGGGTTTTATTCCCGTCTATTCCTAGTGCCAAAGAAAGGAAACACTTGGAGGCCAATTCTGGATTTGTCCATTCTCAATACCTACCTAGACATTCCAAAGTTCAAAATGTTAACATTACAACAACTTCTGCCTATGCTAGGCAAAGATCACTGGATGGTAACCCTGGATCTCAAAGAGGCCTATCTTCACATTCCTATCAGGCCCAGCTGCAGGAGATTCCAGCGATTTCGGGCTGGTACTTCTCATTATCAGTTCTCTGCATTGCCCTTTGGTTTATCTACTGCGCCCAGGGTGTTCACAAAAGTTCTGGCTCCTGTAATAGCTTTCTTCAGACAGAGGGAATACAAATTTATCCTTATCTGGACGATTGCCTGATTCTTGCTCAAGACAAAGACAAGTTACTTCAACATCTACAGTATGTAATGGCAGTTTTAAGGTGCCTAGGGTATTCTGTGAACGAAATAAAGTCCAGTCTAGTGCCCTCTCAGGACATGTGCTTTCTGGGTGTGAGACTGAATACAGCTTCTCAGATGGCTTTTCTGACCCCGGACAAACAAAGAACTCTTCTCCTATACTTCCAGCAGTTATCAGTACTGTCCAGGCTGACTGCAAGGACAGTCCTTCAAGCCTTGGGGTTCATGGCATCTTGCATTCTAGTACATCCCAATGCCAAACTGCATATGAGGAAGCTACAATGGTATCTCAAAAGTGTATGGACTCAACACTGCCACGGTTTGGACACTGTCATTCGGATAATACCTTGCATCCAGAAGGAATTCTTGTGGTGGGCGCAGGAATGTCACCTAAACAAGGGACTCTCTGTGACCCGACCAGAGGCGAGTCAGATCATAACGACGGATGCCTCGGACTTGGCTTGGGGAGCACACTTCAATGGGAAATGGATTCAAGACACGTGGCCTCCCAGACTACAACATTTGCATATCAACATGAAGGAGATGTTAGCAGTCCAATTTTCCCTGATGGCCTTCAAGGACCTACTTCAACCAGGACAGGTGTTGATTCAAACAGACAACACCACAGTCATGTGGTACATCAACAAGCAGGGGGGAACCCATTCTTACCCTCTTTGCAGACAAGCAATGATATTGTGGGAGACTGCTCTGAGTTTGCACATCACTCTTCAAGCACGGTTTCTGCCAGGAGCACAGAACTCCCTAGCAGATGTATTGAGCAGACAAATTGTGGACCCCCACGAGTGGAAATTGGATCCTCAGGTATTCCAACAGTTGACAGTGGCTTGGGGAACTCCAGACATAGATCTGTTCGCTTCTCCACTAAATTTCCAACTACCAAAATTTTGCACAAAGATGTTTCACCCAAAAGCTTGGAAAGTGGATGCTCTATCTTTCAGTTGGAACAACCTTCACGTCTATGCTTTCCCTCCTCTGCCTCTCCTTTTCAAGGTACTCTTGAAAGTCAGACGGGACAAGCCTTGCATGATTCTAATAGCACCAGATTGGCCACGTCAGCACTGGTATCCTCTGCTGAGGAGTTTAATTCAGGAGCCTCCTTGGCCTTTGCCACAGATTCCTCACTTGTTGTCCCAGTCAAGCAATCACTTGCTCAATGTCAGGGTGCAGTCCCTGCATCTAACAGCCTGGCGTATTCTGTTTTAGAGCCTGTGGGGTCTCGGCTTCCTCAACAGGTTTTAGATGTCATTTTGGAAGCCAGGCGGCCCAGTACTAGAAAAGTTTATGCTGATAAATGGAGGAGATTTTTTCTTTGGAGCACAGCAAAGGGCTTTGATGTCTCAGTACCTAATTTGAGTTTTACACTACAGTACCTTACTGAATTACTAGACAAGGGTTTGTCATTTTCCTCTGTGAAGGTTCATGCTGCAGCCATTTCTGCTCACTATGATTGTGACCCTCCTTTATTTTCTCACCCTTTGTTTAAGCAATTTCTTAGAGGGGCAAAAAATATAAGACCCCCACGTAGAGCTCCTACTCCTTCCTGAGATCTCAATTTTGTCTTGGAAAAGCTTACTTTACCTCCTTTCGAACCTGCAGCTACGTCTGAGCTGAAGTTTTTGTCTTGGAAAACTGCTTTTTTGTTGGCCATTACCTCTGCTAGGAGGGTCTCTGAATTGCAGGCACTCATGGCAGTTGAACCTTTTCTGGTATTCCATAAGGATAGGGTGTCTTTGCGTACTAACCCTTCTTTTATGCCTAAAGTGATTTCTAATGTGGCCTTGAACCAGTCTATTCATTTGCCTACTATTTATGCTGATCCCCAAAATAAGGGGGAAAAAGTCTTGCATTTTTTTGGATATTCACAGGCAGCTACGTTATTATTTGAGCAGAACTAAAGAGTTCAGGCAGACTCAACAGTTATTTATTTCTTTTGCTCTGGGTTCACAAGGGAAAGCTGTTTCAAAGCAAACTATTTCCAAGTGGATTGGTCATTGTATTGATTTTTGTTATTCTCATCATGGGAAGAATGTTCCTGCTGGGATCAGACCTCATTCCACTAGGGCTACTGCCACATCTACTGCCTTTTTGAGGGGGGTAGCTACTAAGGATATTTTGGAGGCAGCTACTTGGAGTTCATTTCACACTTTTACTAAGCATTACCATCTCCCTCTTTATTCCAAGTCTAGGGCTGGGTTTGCCACTGCAGTTTTACAGGGCATGTTGGCAGCCCCTAATGCTTTTTAGTTTGCCAGCCTCCCTTTTCCTTTGCTTTGGGATTCTACCCACAGGTTATGACTGCAGCAATGTGAGACGAAGAACATAGTACAGTTTTGTACCTACCATAAATGTAGATGTTCGAGGATCCACATTGCTGCAGTCCTGTTTTCCCTCCCTCCTTCCCCTCTATAGTTTGGGATTGCGGTTGTTCCTTTGGGATAATTATTATTTTCTCACTTGTGGTTGTTGGGTATCTACTATTTTGGCTCTGGCCTTTCCTTTTTAAGGCCTTCTGACATCTGGGGCAAGAAAGACTGAGGTTATGGCGTCGGTCATGTGCTTAAGTACTACTACGTACTGACGTCAGCTCCGGGCGACCATGACCGATGCCAGCCTAACTGTTTGGTATTTGGGTCGACCGAGGACAGCGGACTACCCCACAGGTTATGACTGCAGCAATGTGGATCCTCGAACATCTACATTTATGGTAGGTACAAAACTGTACTTTGTCTGGTCCCATGGATGCTGTGTTCATGTCTTTGAAGAGTGTGTTTTTTACCTGTGCAGCCGTGATTACAGGAACTTTGCATTCTTCCGGTGTAGAGATGGGCTCTTTAGGGGGTGAGAGGGGGGTAAAGTTAGCACTGAACCTATCTGCCAGGATGTTGGCAGCATCAGTTGGGTCTGTATATTTAGTGCCATTGTGCTATAACTCAGAGCAGATCTGAGTGTTGCCATTGAGATTCTTGACATATCTATAGAATGCTTTGTGGTTGTCTTTAGAATCAGTGGCGATTTTGTTTTCGTAACTAGCTTTGGAGGATTTTATCAGGGATCGCAGCTTTTTACCGAGGCTGACCAGTGAGCTCCTTCACTCATAGGATTTTACTCTCTCTTTTGCAACAGTTTCTTCCTTCTGTTGTACAGTTTATGGCAGAGGACCACAAGATTGGCTTCCTTTTTTTGGAGGATAGCATCTTGGTTCTGTTTGGGATAGCACGATCCATGCACTCATGTAAGTGCTTATAAAGTGCAATTGTATAGGATTCCGTAGTCGTAACTGTATTGTCCATCTGCATGGGTGTCATGAAGTTCACCACTTCTGTCTTGAGAAGCATGAAGTTGGCTTTGGAGAAATTTTTTACCATGGTTTCCTTAATGGGGGGTGGGGTGGGGGCAGGATGTGGATATTTAGGGTAATTTAGCTTATGGTTGGATCGGACCAGTGAGGCGTTGACTTCAGGTGTGGAACACCAGTCACTCATGTTGGTAATGACTAGATCTAGGATATTGTTGCCCCTGGTGGGGGTGTGGATAAGTTGATCCAGGGCATTGGAGTTTATGAATTCCAGAAAGCATTGAGCGAAGGAGTTGGTACACGAGTAGTTTTACCAGTTAATGGTAGGGTAGTTGAAATCGCCCATTATTAGGGTGTTTGGTTGAACCCTAATATTTTCCAGTACATCAAGAAAAGAGGAGTGGGAATCCTGGGGCATGGTGGGTGATCTGTAGCAAGCTACAATTTGGATTGAAGTTTTGCCCAGAGTTAGTTGCACTTGGATAACCTCGGCTGCATTATGCTGAGCAACTAGCCTGGAGGTGTGGATATCCTTAATGAATATGGACACACCTCCGCCTTTGGTGTTCCGGTCCAGGTTACATGGCCGGAAAGTGTAGTATGAGTTATAGCCTGGTAGTGCAGGGGTGCTCTCTGGAGCCTTGAACCAGGTCTCAGTCACTGCACAGATATCGGTGTTCTCCATTTTAAGGAGTGCCTCGAGTGAGTGCATTTTGAGATTTAGACTTCTAGCATTGAGTATAATTACACTCAGTTTTTGCTTGCCTGACAGGTACTGCATTATGGGATACCTAGAGACAGACTAAATCGGGATCACTTCAAGATGAAAGACTTCCCCATGTGGTCAGGCTCAGAAATTACTTATAAAAATATTTAACCTGTAAATCATTCCAGAATGGTGTTAAAATGTAGGAAACACCAAACAGTTTTCTTTCGGCTTTTCCCAGTTAGGGGTCGCCACAGCGGAACTCAGGTCCGCTAATGATTGGCAGTAGATTTTTTACAAACGCCGAGGTGCCAGCTTGATGTCCAACCTTCAACGAAGGCACGCCCACTTAAGCATGTCTTTCGAATGCCACCCAACCACAGGGAGGACATGCAGACTCTACACAGAAGGCACTCCCGCACTCCAGCCGAGAATCGAACGGGAGAACCTCTTGCTGTGAGGCAACAACACTACCGCTGCACCACCGTGGCTTAGGAAACGCCAAACAGTGATGAAATAAATATCTTTTTTTGAGTCTGTTGGTGTGGTTTTCCTTTTAAGGCAATTTCTTTTTGTTATCCCTTTCATGGGAGATGTCTTCCTTCTGTAAAGGCACATTCTACAAGGTCATATGCCTCTTTGGGTGCCTTTTTCAGGGGTTTGGACTCCAATCCATCCTTGAAGCTGCTACTTGGTCCTCTGTTTATAATTTTAATAAACATTAGATTGGACGATATTTCTTAATGGTGCTCTATGTATTTTGAGTTGGGATTCTGCCCATTTGAAAACTTTTGACCACATGCCAGTCGGCAGCAGTGACTTTGTCTGTTTAATTGTAAAGTAAGTGTGTGTGTGTGTGTGTGTGTGTGTGTGTTTGTGTGTGTGTGTGTGTGTGTGTGTGTGTGTGTTTGTGTGTGTGTTTGTGTGTGTGTTTGTGTGTGTGTTTGTGTGTGTAC